>NC_090656.1:208502279-208802279 GCF_040937935.1 Hyperolius riggenbachi
ATTTCTCCGTCTTGTACTGTCTATAGCTGTCTGACTGGGGGAGGGTGGGGCCAGGGATGGATTTAGGGGGGGGGGGGGGGCAGGCGGGTCTCTTGCCCCAGGCGCAGTTTGTCGAATTCTTTAAAAGGCGGCCACATTTGGATGGGGAAATAAACACTTGGCAGTTGGCAGCATTGATAGGCGGGCGCGGGTGTGTGGGGTATGTGTCACTGATAATGACGACTGAGACTCGTCATTACCAGCAGGGAGATCTCTAGCTCCTCTGCGGAATTCCCCCTGTTCTATCCCCCCCCCCCCCCCCTTCTTCCCCTCCAAGGGTGGCAATATACTGACCCCCTGTTTGTTGCAATCCCGTTTCATCCACCTCCAAGGGTAGCGATTTACTAAACCACCCCCCCCCCCCCCCCCCCCCCATGTGGCGAGCAATGGACTGCAATGGATTTCTTTCACCAACCATCCCAATTGTTCCTTGTGACCTGACTTGATGTTCAAATCAAACAAAGTTAATCTTGTCTACTTCCGTAACCTATATTATTTTCTTATTTAAAATTATTGTAAAGTTACCTTTCAAATTCAGTTTGGAACCAACCATACATTTCTGAAATTGTCTGTAAAGCCAAGTTGAATAACACTTCCAGCCTGACTCGAGATCTGTACAGTCTGATGTATGAGTTTCAGTACATACTGCTCAGTTTAGCTTCAACCTCTTGCGTGAGTGATTAGATGCACAGATCAGGAATATCCGCAGCTTAATTGCCACACCTGTACCAACTGATTGACTGGCAGAAAACTTTGGCGAACTCAATCACAGTCTGCATCAGCAGCGTCGAGTCACTGAGCATCTGCAATAAAAAATATGTAAAGGAAGCGGGTTAGGTAATATGTACTATCAATCCTAACCATATGTAAAGTTCCACTGATGGGGTTGCATATTTCTCTACCAATGTGGAATCTCATCTTAAAGAGAAACTGTAACCAAGAAATAAACTTCATCCAAATCAGTAGCTGATACCCCTTTTCCCATGAGAAATCTTTACCTTTTCTCAAACAGATCATCGGGGGATCTGTATGGCTAATATTGTCGCGAGACCCCTCCAACAGTGTGATGTCAGGACCATGGTCCTGACAGTTTCCTGTCTGTGAACCTCATTGCATTGTAGAAAGTAGCAGTTTACAGCGGTTTCCAACTGCCAAAAAAGCAAGCAGCATCTCCTTCCAGTGACATCACCTGCCAGCAGTAAAAATGTCACCATGTGATAAATGTTAGAATGTAAATCAGGGAGAGGAAAGCTTTTACAATGGGCAAACACTGACTACATTATTTATACATAATTATTGTAAAATGAAGCACTTTTTTATTACATTATTTTCACTGGAGTTCCTCTTTAAATACTCTCAAGAAGCTCAACAGAAAATGTAAAAAGACTTGTGTCGGTTTTATCATTTCTTAAAATTAGAAATTTCCGAGCCAGAGTGACGAAATCCTTCAGTGTGATTGTAAAGTTTTTTAACAACTGCAGTTTCTTAAAAAAGAAGGCTTATCCCCTTAAGCCGAGGAAGGGGAGTGTTTTGTACACACGTCGCAGATAGGCTCCCAGTATAATACGTTAGAAGTCTTTACTGAAGAAAAACATACAGAGATATGTCATAGATTACCACCAGGAAATGCAGCTTCCTTAGAACAGAGAGAATCCAGAGTGAATACAGGAAATGACAACCCATAAAGATTACCATCAAGTTTTACACACAGTGACATCTTGTGGGTGTTTTACTATACTGCAGTTTAAGGTACCAGTAATAATCCTGTTCATACTTTCAACATAAACAATTTGGACATATATGCCAGACAAACTGTTTAGCATTATAACAAAGAAAGTTGCCCATGTAAGGAAGGATCACATACTCCAATCTATGTTCAATATTGTAATTGTGTTAGGACTTAATACTTGGTACAATAATACCGTTAAAAATCATTAAAAATGCTCCTATTTCTGAATGCAATCAGACGACCTACTGCCAGATATAGTATGTAATAATAATAATAACAATATTGATAATACAACAGAAATCGGTAGAAAAAAAAAAAAGAGAGTATTTGTGTTTACAATCCGTGCACAATGTATTGCATAATGTGCAACAATCCAAAAGATAAAAATATCTCAAACATGTGACTGAAACTAATCAAATAGCAAAACACAATCCAGTACAAATCTCCATATAAAGTGTTTCAGAATCATTGCAAAAGTGCATCCAGTAAAAATCTGCATATAAAGTGCTTCAGAGTTATAGCAAAACTGCATCACTGACGTTACAGAAACTAAGGATAGCCCACAGAGTAACCAATGTGCAAACATATAGGAATAATGTCTGTCTGTAGCTGAAGATAAATATATCTGGCAATACTGTGTGGTCTTCTTAATCAAAAAAGCTTCATTATAAACAGGCTTCTTTAACACCATAGCATGCATAGAAAAAGTTTCATCATTGCAGCATTTTCAGCATGGTAACAACATACCCTCAGATGCGATCAAGCTGTGGGGCAATGTGGGAGCAGCGGTCCGCCTTATGACCGTTTCGCTCAAATGAGCATCTTCTATGCATGCTGTGGTTTTAAAGAAGTTTTGCAGTAAAGCTTTTTTGATTAAGAAGACCACACAGTAATGTCGGATATATTTATCTTCAGCTACAGATTTACAATCGTGTTTATTCTAATATCCTGAGCACAAGGTGGAGAACATACCCTAGCAAAGGTTATCCTTGGAAGCCCCCATATCGAATCCGGTGTCATCAGGGCTGGTCCTAGACTTTTTGCTACCTGAGGCAAACTTGTGAGGATGCGCCCTCCCCTCCCTCTTCCCGATTTGGAATGATCACACAAAAACCGACAATTTACTCTGATTCATTTAATTCAAACACTGTTGCTCTCCTGCCTCCCTTCCCCTTACTTACTGTCAGACTCCCCACACAGCACAACAAGCTACTTTTCCCCAATGATGACCTCTTCACCTCGCTCACAGTACAAAAATGCTGACCCTGTAATCTATGTGCTTGATGCAAGTGTTTCACCTTGCTTCATGACAGAATCGGCCCTGGGTGTCGTAGTGCCTGCCGCTTTGTTCTGTGCTTTTGGAACATAGGAATAATGTGCAGATTCAGAATCAGGCCTTGTTCACATTGGGTGCGTTAAGAATTGTGTAAAAGCACATGATGAAAAACTCATGGGTTTGTGTGTGCTTTAGTGCGTGTTTCAGTGCGTTGCGGTGCGCTTTTTTTTTAGCATGTTTTGCTTATTGTAGCAGTTGCAGCTGTCAATAAATCTTTGTTTTCATATGAAAATGTATTTTTTGTTTTCAATAAGGGGTAAAAAACGCATGCGCTTCTATGCGCTAAAAAAGCACACCCATTCACTTGCATTGAGGTGCGCTTAACAGCTCCACGTTTTTGTAACGCAGCTCAGCGCGGCGCATAGATGTGAACCAGGCACATTTAATTACATAGGAAAATCAATACCTTGCAGAATGCACATGGCAATGCGCTGTGAAAATCGCTTAGAAACGGCCCTGATGTGAACGATATTCACCAAACAAGGTTTTGCTCAAGAACAGCTCAGAATGAAAATAAATTACAATAAATAGAGATCCAGAAACACAAATAAGACAGAGATAATACCGGCTTAACAAGAATATTCCACAGAGAAACACTTAGACAATAATATAGCAGCTTTAACAGAAAATGACCCTGGAAAAGCTTCAACGAGATACGTCACGCAACAAGATACTTATTGTTTCAATCATCGGTCTAGCAATTGCAAGCATTCACCCACAGCTGCAGTCCTTAAAGTGGACCTGAACTCTTGCACAGGACAGAAGGAAAACACAGAGAAATGCACCCTGTATGTACAGTATTTAGAGAGTTTAGCCTGTCTAATTCCCCCTCATGTGTGACCAATCACAAGTTGTAATTTGATCCTTCAGCTGTGTCAGCTGACTGCCATGGCTGAGAGTTAATTGGTAAATACAGAATGTTAACAATATGGGCTTGATTCACAAAGCAGTGCTAACTGTTAGCACGCGTGTGAAAAGCCCCTCTTCATGCCTAAAGACACTTTGTGCACGCTAACTAGGGCTCGTGCACAGAGGCGCATCGCGATGCAACGAAAACGGCGACCTTACAGGCGCATCGGGTGCAACGTTTTTTTTTCCGTGCGCACCAGCCTTTGCGCGCGGGACTTTGCATGCGAGTTGATTCACTTTTCTTGGTGCTAACTACTTAGCTAGGTTAGCACCGAATAGTGAATCAGGTCCTATGTCTGTTTCCATTAACGCAGGAAGTAGACACACTGCAGATCTATTGCAGGATTTGTATAGACTAGATTGAGTTCAAGAGGTTGATCGCAGAGGGGAAGAAAGTGTGCTTAAGTAGAGTAAGTGCTTACCGATGGCTGGCTAAGTCTGGAGAGGAAGGGGGAATTCGCCTGTTTAGAATAACCTGCCCTTTAAACATAATTAGGCATTGTGGCTCAAAAATATAGTTATGCAGTATGTCTCCCAAACATAATTAGGTAAAAGATTTATACATATACATATAATGAAGCTTTAAAAAAAATCTACAGAATAAAAATGTTTCTCAATAAAACGTTTTGGGATACTTATTGCAACTGTAACTTTGAAAGCAGTTCGATGGAACTACAGATCATTTTGACATTCAGTTTTTACGCAACATACCCTCTGATGATGTATTTTACCATCTGCTAAATCTCTTGCCCCGGTAGAGCATCATCTTGTGCAAAATGAGAGTGGCTGTATTTTCTGTTTCACCTGCAGGTCAGCTGACCATGATTGTTGGACAGGTGGGCTGTGGAAAGTCATCCTTGTTGTTGGCAACACTTGGGGAGATGCAGAAGGTTTCGGGAGAAGTCTGCTGGAGCAGGTGAGCGAGTCCAACCAAGGGAATCTGAGTTTAGCCACATCAGCCCCCTATCACTTCCTTTCCTACCAATATGTCATTGATAAGGACAATGGCCACCTCGTGTGTCCATTCCTGTCGAGATAACATATTAGTTATAGGATGATTGGTCTCCAGAGGTCTTCATTCCTGTCCAATTAACATGCTAGTGATGGGTAGAGTGGCCACCATGTGACCATGTCTGTCCCAGTAACATATCAGTGATAGGACAATGGACACCACACGTGTCCTTTCAAGGTTCAGGAACTTATCAGTGATTGGGCATAATGGCAACCACACATATCCTTTCCAGGTCCAGGAATTTACAGTATCTGTGACAGGGCATTATGGCAACCATGTGTGTCCTTTTCAGGTCCCAGAACTTATCAGTGATGTGGCATAATGGCAAGCACACATGTCATTTCCTGGTCCAGGAACTTATCCTTCATAGGGCATATTGGCAACCACATGTGTCCTTTCCTGGGCCAGGAACTTATCACTGATGGGGCATAATGGCAACCAACCATGTCCTTTCCAAGTCCAGGAACTTAGCAGTGATAGGGTATAATGGTAACTACACATGGCCCTTCATGCCCAGTAACATATCAGTGATTGGATAATGGTTGCCAAGCATGTTTCTTTTTCTTGACAAAATCTCAGAGAGGAAGTGAATGGTCTGGCTGCAGAACTTGTTTTGGGCCTCTCCTGATAATTAGCACAATGAGGCCTCTTCCTGGTTGCCGGGCTAATAAGCAGCCACATGTCATCATTTAGGTTTAGAAGCTTATGTCGCCGTGACAATTTAGATTGTTTATTAAGTGTAGACAATGGCTGTTGTCAGCAATTAGAGGCCACTCAGATACGGACAATCTGTCCGCACAGTACAGGCCATGAAATAAATGCAACGCGCCGTGAAGGATAAAGTGCAACTATGAAGGTAATGTGCCGTATAAAATCTGCCAGTCTGTTTATTCAGGACACGATTGCAGCAATCTAACAGCCAATAAACAAGCTGTTTGCTTTTTTTTACAGCACTGTCCCCGACAGCGAGACTGGAGAGGACATCAGGTACGTTCCCTCAGCCGGATTCCACACAAAAACCATTGTGATGTGAGCACGCTCTGCTGATTTCCTGCAAGGCCCTTCCTGGGAGGAAATTTTTGCTTTTCTAGAAATGCGAGGGTGGAATTTTCTGCTAGGAAGTAAGAAGTCAGAGAAACAATCTGTCTGTATTAACCGATCTCACCTTCTACTGTTATCACACCTCTCCCAACTCAGCCAAATGGGAAAATGAAAGAAGTAGTTGAGGGTTTCTGAGTATGACGTGGTGAAGGCCACCACTAGGTGACGCTCAGTGACATCCAGCAATCTGCCAGGCATATAGTCCATCTGCTCCAATGTACACACTGCACACACACTCACTATCCTGTGCAGATAAATATACCAGATATTACATCATTGCAGTATACATAATTTTACTTATCTCCATACATTAGCGACATATTAATCACTTAATCCAGTGTAGTTGTGGAGAGTGCACTACCAGTTTGTTACTTAGTGAGGCACATGTGATATCATTTTAACCATGACAAGTTGTAGAATACATTTTGGTGTGTTTTAAAGCTTGGACCCACGTCACATAAAAAATAGGTAGGGATAAACTCAATCAAAACATAAAAAGTCATTTTCAAAATTATGATCAAACTTGGGAACGTTTTAGCAAAACTACAAGAGACATACTGTATGTGGTAACATTTTAACCGTGATAAGTAGTAGAATACAGTTTAGAGTGTTTTAGGGTTGAGGCCCATGTCTTGTGTATTCTTTTTAGTCACAGGCTGAATCAAAAGCAATTAAAATTTTGCATATTCTGTATCAAAATAAAAGACTTGTAAAAAGAAAATTATTATTGTTACCTTAGGAACTTGGCTTTTTAAATATGTATGCCATGGGAGTATATTACTATTATTTTTGCAAATAGGGTCTTGTAATCATCAGTAGTTTACAAAAAGAAAACAAAAACAAAGAAGCAGAAAAAAATACACCTTTATTTCCAAATACGATATTGTCACCATACTTTGTACTAGGAACATAATCTAAATGTTGTAATAACCAGGATGGAAAATCAAATAAAATATGTGAGTTTAACTTATAGTTGGCACTATTGTAAAGCTGTAATGGATGTAAATAGAGAAATAGTATTTTTTTTCTATTTTTTTCCTTTATTTTCCCTCTAAAAAGCATAGAAAATAAGGTAATTGATAAACAAAAATATCACCCACTAAAAGCCTAATTTGTCCTGAAAAAATAATATATAGATCATTTAGGTGTGATAAGTAGTAATTAACCTGCCTGGCGTTCTATTAAGATCGCCAGGGAGGCTGCGGGAGGGTTTTTTTTCAATAAAGAAAAAACTATTTCATGCAGCCAACTGAAAGTTGGCTGCATGAAAGCCCACTAGAGGGCGCTCCGGAGGCGTTCTTCTGATCGCCTCCGGCGCCCAGAAGTAACACGGAAGGCCGCAATGAGCGGCCTTCCGTGTTTCGCTTACCTCGTCGCCATGGCGACGAGCGGAGTGACGTCATGGACGTCAGCCGATGTCCTGACGTCAGCCGCCTCCGATCCAGCCCTTAGCGCTGGACGGAACTTTTTGTTCCGGCTACGCTGGGCTCAGGCGGCTGGGGGGACCCTCTTTCGCCGGGTAGCAGGTAGCACACGCGGCTGGCAAAGTGCCGGCTGCGTGTGCTGCTTTTTATTTGAGCCAAATCGGCCCAGCAGGGCCTGAGCGGCAGGCTCTGGCGGTACTGGACGAGCTGAGCTCGTCCAGACCGCTCAGCAGGTTAAGTTATTGGTGAATGAATGGAAGCACTGCAGTGCTGATATGTGAAAATTGCTCTCGGGCTGAAGTGGAATATACTGCACTTCCTTGCATACACAGTGTATTAACATACCTCCATGTGTGAGCACTATCTTAGCATACATATGTACATTAGTAGTCTCCTTACATTATTATTAGTATTAATTTAGTCTGTTAGCCTTTGTGATTACAGTGTTAAGGAAACGCTAATCGGGATTGCTCAAAAATTGCAAGAAAGTACAGTGAAAAATATGCGTTTATCGGGTAAAAATCGCGGCTGCAAAATGTTAGTACTAATCAGGGGCGCCTCTAGCCATTTTGTCACTCCAGGCGAGAAAACCTGTGGCGCCCTTCCCCCCGCCCCCCCCCCCCTTTGTAGTGCCCCCTAATGAAAATAATCGTAATGCAGCAATGTTTTACCATAAAATAAAATAATTGTAATGCGCCAAACTTTCACCAGAAAATAATCATAACGCAGCAATGATTCACCATAAAATAATTGTAATGCGGCAATATTTCACCAGAAAATAATCGTAATGCAGCAATGATTCACCAGAAAATAATTGTAACGCAGCAATAATTCACCTAAAATAATCGCAATGCGGCAATCTTTCACTAGAAAATAATCGTAATGTGGCAGTGTTTCACCATAAAATAATCGTAATGTGGCAGCGTTTTAACATAAAATAATCGTAATGATGCAGCGTTTGTGGCACCGTTTCACCATAAAATAATCCTAATGCAGCAATGTTTCACTAGAAATTAATCCTAATTAGGGATACTAATTGCACCTGTAAAAAGAAAAGCATTTACTCACCTGCAGAAGAATCCTCTCCCTGGGCGCAGCTCCCCCGACGATCTTCCTGCAGCCAGCAGCTGCAAAAGTCCCGCGCTGACACAGGCAGAGCAGGGCTATGAGAAGATGGTGCCCGAAGCCCTGTACTGGAGATGCAAATAGTCTCCATTACAGGGCTTCGGGCGCCATCTTGCCGTAACCCTGCTCTGCCTGCCGGAAGACTATGCAGGCTGGAGCTGCGGGCTGTGGGGATGAACTAGCGCGGCAGACGCTACAGCCAGTTCACCATGGGGGTCCCACAGTCTGGCAGGGGAAGGTGGGCGCGTCTCCCCCCCCCCCCGCGGCAGCACCTCCCTGTCATCCGGCGCTCTAGGCAACCACTTGTCCTTGCCTGGTGGCTGATACACCCCTGGCATTAATCACTAACATTTTGCAATCGTAAGTGTGAATGGGCCCTTAAAGCGCAACAATTACATTGTTTATAGAGTCTAGACAATGTCAGCAATTAGAGGCCACTCATATCGGGACAATCTGTCCGTACAGTTTGGGCCATGAAATACTGTACATGCACTGTGCCATGAAGGATAATAATAAGAAGAGGAGTGTAGTGTCAGGTGAGAAACGTCATGCCCTCTGAGCATATATTAAGCTGACGTGCTGTTCTGTAGGTGAGGACATATATGTGGGGAAGGCAGGATAACAGCAGAAGACACATGAGAACAGGTCATGTCTCAGGGCTACATGTCACTCATACTTGGTGGATGACGCCATCTAACTGCCTGTTTTTGCATTACAGCCCAGACAGAGAGACAGCTATCGATGTTGAGATCAGGTAATGATTTCTGGAATTACATTTCATGCGTATCTCCTTCTGCATCCCACGGTGTGGGGGTCAGTCTGTTCATCTTGACACCCATTAATCCTCTCCTCTTCTCTACCCTCCCCGCCATCTTGATGCCTCCTTGGCACCCCGCCCCCCGGAGAACGGGTAACTGATAGCAGCTTATCAGCCAGCATGGGTACCTTTGGTAGCGGTTTGTGAGATCTGATGGCGGGACGTTGTGGTCCATTATTGCCTCTCAGTGATATAATCCCAGCAGACACGTAAAAGATTCTCCATGTCACACGGGGTTAATTAAATGTCTGCCAGAGATTGGATTAGAGAGTGTAAATGTTCTGGGTAATTAGATTGGCTTCCCTCTTGAGGAATAGCTACCGTTACAGGGGAAATCGAATCTGCCAGGTGTTGGGCAGGTCAGCGAGTTTGGCCGTGGCCACAGTGGCACTCATCGAAGGAATAGAGCCAGATTAGACAGATTACCGATTCCCCAACAAACCAAACAATTTATCTGTTTCTCCTACTCTATCATTCCCACCATGTGATATTCCTGGTATTGTAGAACATGCTTTTTGTGACAATAAAGTTGTTTTGATTGATTTATTTACACCATAAAGAAAGGACAAAAATCAGGGCCTAGAGTCCTAATAATATAACCAATAATCAAAAAATCACAGGTTCCCTGGCTCAGGGCCTAGAAGAGAAAACAAAAAAAAACATAGCAACAAAGAGAGAGAGGGGGAAGAAAGAAAAAAAAATGGGGGTGGAGCTGGGGAGCGAAACAGATGGAACCCCAGACCACTCAGACCAATTATTCCACTTTATAAGTTCTCTTCAGGTTAATCAACAAGCAGTGCTGAGGGACGTATATCAAAATTGTGCCAGGAACAGCCCCAGATCTACCCCTTCACCTACTATCAAGATACCTGCAGGGCAAGCCTCGTACATTCAACCATGGGTCCCAAATTTTGTAATTTTTGTGGCCAATTGCGACATTTAAAGTGGATCCGAGATGAACTTTTACTCCTTGCATAATTGTGTTCCTTACATATAGTTTATAGGGCATTCCTCAAGCCAAATACTTGTTTTGTTTTGTTTTAATACCCTAATTTCCTATAAACTAAACAAGCCACACCCACAGCTTCTCCAGAGTGCCTTGACGCTTGCAAGGAATTGTGGGATTTCAGTCTGGGCAGGTGAAAAAGGTGTTACTAGCTATAGATTTCAGAGGCAGAGTTTTCAGAATCTGAGAGCTGCAGTGCAGATACAGATCAGTTGCCTGTGTAATGGAGGAGATAAGAGTGGAGTTTTCACAGAATGTGCAGATTAGCATGCCTAGATACAGATAAGCTTGCCTGTGTGTGTAATTGTGTAATAGTGACAAGCAGAAAACATGTCTGCTCCCATTGTATCACAGGAAAAAATATTAATATACTGTTGAAGCTGTTTGAAGATAGATTTGCTGTGTAAACTATCTAAACTTTAGATAAGATATATAGACAAGTCACTTGTTATATTTAGTTTTTCATCTCAGATCCGCTTTAAAGGTCAATCTATACAGAGGCAAAGCTGTATTTATAGGTTAGCCCAAGAGGAAACACCTGAGGGGAGGGTCGGGCTTTTTCTACTTCTGGCATAGTGACACAGGAGTCTAATCAAACGTTTTTGGCATTTAGGTAAGTAGTCCAATATAAGTTCAATAGTCCCAAGAGGGCAGTTTTAGGGGAAAACTTAAAGGGAATATAAATTAACTCTGCAATCATTTCTGAAATACCAGACCAAAGGACACGTACGGTAGTTGAGGACATGACAAGAACATATTTATGAATGATCCTGGCTCAGTACCACATCTGGAACACATAGGATCAGCAGTGTGGTTCACTCTGTGTAATTTAATTGTGGTAAAGTATGTTCTATGGATTATATTAATGTGGATCAAGCAATCTTGCCCTGAGACTAAAATTTTATGTGACTGTATTATACCTTCCCGCCATTCCTCTCCTTCTATCTCACCAAGGTCCTCTTTCTACCTCAGACAACTCAAAGATACTTCATTTGTTCTATCCACAATAAGGCAGCTAGATAAAGGTGGCAGCTAGAGAGTGAGCTGTCCAACCCTTCCGTGATTAGAAGATTCTCTAAATCGTTAAAGAGAATCTGTATTGTTAAAATCGCACAAAAGTAAACATACCAGTGCGTTAGGGGACATCTCCTATTACCCTCTGTCACAATTTCGCCGCTCCTCGCCGCATTAAAAGTGGTTAAAAACAGTTTTAAAAAGTTTGTTTATAAACAAACAAAATGGCCACCAAAACAGGAAGTAGATTGATGTACAGTATGTCCACACATAGAAAATACATCCATACACAAGCAGGCTGTATACACCCTTCCTTTTGAATCTCAAGAGATCATTTGTGTGTTTCTTTCCCCCTGCAGCTATCTTCCACTGAAGTGTCAGGCTATTTCTTCCTGCAGAGTGCAGACAGCTGTGCCTGTATGTAATTCCTCATTATGTGAAAGCCCAGCCAGCTCAGAGGAGGATTTATCCAGCTTGTAAAAGATAATAGAACAGAGAGAAGCTGCACTAATCTAAATATCACACAGGCAGTGTGCAGAGAGGGGCCTGGATGGGGGAGTTCATAGCAGAACCACAACACTGAAGAACTTGGCAGCCTTCCAGACACAGGCCTGACAAGTCTGACAAGAGAGAGATAAGTTGATTTATTACAGAGATGGTGATAGTAGAACGTGCTGCAGTAAGCCAGAACACATTAGAATAGCTTTTGGAACTTGTAGGATGATAAAAAACAGGATGCAATTTTTGTTACGGAGTCTCTTTAAACTCAGTAGAACATCCTTCCCATCAGCCAATCAGATTGAAACTTCTGGCAGTAGGAGATTGCTGTTTTCATTTGTGTTTTAATAAAAAAACAAAACATCTTCCTGTATTTTTAATCAGAAAATGGAATTTATGTTGGGAGCTCCCTCTGTTGGTATGATTGGAAAACAGAGGTTCTCATTTTAGTTGTGAGTAGTGTTATGGCCCATACTCACGAGGGACTTTTGTCGCCTCAACACGCGGCGCGCGCGTGTTGCGGCGACAGGTCGCCCGTGAGTATGGGCAGTCGCACGCGCGTGCACCCCCAACTGTCGGTCGTCGCTCATGTCGCCATGCGATTGAAAGTTTCAATCGCATGGCGACAGTCGCCGCCGCACCTCCCCCGCAACTGTCGCTAGTCCGCGTGAGTACGCGGACTAGCGACAGCAACCTCCATTGTGGTAAATGGAGCTTCCGGCGGGGGGAGGAGGAACGTCGGCGACAGCTTCCGTCTCGCCGCTGGTCCCTCTTCCGCGTGTGTACGCGGAGGGACCTGGCGAGGAGCTGTCGCCGGCCTGTCGCCCACACGCTCACGTGTGCTGGCGACAGGCCACTTCTGCAGCCCGTGAGTACGGGCCATTAGTGTTGGAATTCGGGATCCTGCATTCCTGTATTTAGAAACCTGAATTATGCTGAACACCGCTCTTCAGCACCCAAGTTAGTGGACAGGGCCTCAGGGTTAGAGTCTGAGGTACAGAGTAGCACTTGTGGAGGAGAGTAGCACTTGTGGAGGTGACTGTGACTGTGGAGGAAGGTAGGAGCCTGGAGAGGTGTGTTACTTTTCTCCTCTACTTGCGCTACTTTGCATGGGGAGGAGGGGGATTAGATCATATACCTATACTAGGGGCCTACCGATACTGGGGGAGGTACTCCTGGCTAGCTATACTGATGGGCTCCTCTGGCTATCTATACCAAGGGGTCTAGCTATACTGGGAACTACTGGTGATTACCTATACTGGCAGGCTACCTCTAGCTACCTAATAATGGGGGCTCCTCTGGCTACCTAAACTGGGAACCAAGTAATACAGGGGACCCCTTTGGTGACCTATACTGGGGGCTTTTAATACTCAGAGGGACTTCTGGAACCAAATACTGGAGGCCACTGTGGCGACAAACTACTGGTGGGTACGCAATACTTAGTGCCTCTCTGGCTACTACTCTGGGGGCTACCTAATACTGGGGGGGGGGACATCTGGCTACCCATACGGGGGGCTACCTATTACTGGGAGTATCTATCTGGCTATCTTTACTAGGGGACTACCTAATATTGTTGGGTACATCTGACTACTGATACCAGTTGACACCTCTGGCTATCTAAAACTGGTGTGTGTTGGGGGGGTACAAAGGTGCGTGCCATATAGGTTTTTTTTTGGGGGGGGGGGGCAACAAACATGTTGCTATGGGCCCCATGATTTCTAGCTGCATCCCAGGTCTCTGCCCAGGATTTTCAGCATGTGAATGAGGCTACAGAAGATCCGGCTACTCTCGGTAGAGATCAGTGAGGTGTTATTGTGCTCAGTCGTGCGCGGGCATGTCGTCTATCAGTGGTGTGCCGTGACCTGCCACTCATTCATGTGGAACACTCAGGCATGGAGCAGAGGAATGGACCAAGGCGGGAGTTGGTAAATGATCTCCTCCGGGTGCCATTAATTATCTGTGATGTGATCTGTGGCTCAGAGATAATTCTCACCAATAAGCTGACTTATTATCGAGCGCTGAGGAGTGTCTGCGGAAGAGAAACATTTTATTCATCTCATTATTGTCACTTTACCGGCAGCAACAATGGGAAAATCAATCCGGCACTTTCCACATTCAATTCACTACCATTCCAGAGTGTCAGCCAACCTAACATTGCTATCTGCTTCTGACGTAAAACAACAGCCCCTCTCCCTACCTTTCCTGGCTTATTGCCTTAAAGGACAACTGTAGGGAGAGGTATATGGAGGCCGCTATATTTACTTCCTTTTTAAAAACAATACCAGTTGCCTGGCTGTCCTGCTGATCCTCTGCCTCTAATACTTTTAGCCGTAGATCCTGAACAAGCATGCAGCAGATCAGGTGTTTCTGACATTGTTGTCAGATCTGACAAGATTAGATGCATGCTTGTTTCTGGCCTGATTCAGACACTATTGCAGGCTAATAGACCAGCAGGGCTGCCAGGCAACTGGTTTTGTTTTAGATTTTTAATGGATTTCACCCTCATCTAAAATGTGCTCTCCCGGGCCCATGCAAAGTATGCGTATTAGTATTACGTCGGTGAGTTGGGCTCAGGGTGAGCTGCATAACAGCTCACCTTGCTGCGGCTCAAATCCCTGGCCGGGTTAAAGGACTTCTGAGGCGAAGTACTTGTACAGCGCAGTAGGTGCAGAAGAGCCAACCCCGCTGGGTCGCAATGATTATGGGTGGCCAGTGGGGACACTGACGAGGACCAGGGCCTTCGGCGAGGGACTGAGACAGCTGCCAGGGGCTGGACGAAGCCCCAGGAGATAAAAATAGATTTTCAGCATTCGCCTCGGAAGTCCTTTAAATACTATTTCCCCTTCGGGTTGTAGAACCTCAGAGAGAGATGTAATTCAACCCCGTATTACCCTTACATGCCTCGCGCACTATAGCACTGAAACAACCTACTTTGCATGCAGAGTGCTGAAACATCCTGATTTGCATGCAGAGTGCTGAAACAACCTACTTTGCATGCAGAGTGCTGAAACAACCTACTTTGCATGCAGAATGCTGAAACAACCTACTTTGCATGCAGAGTGCTGAAACAACCTACTTTGCATGCAGAGTGCTGAAACAACCTACTTTGCATGCAGAGTGCTGAAACAACCTACTTTGCATGCAGAGTGCTGAAACAACCTACCTTGCATGCAGAGTGCTGAAACAACCTACTTTGCATGCAGAGTGCTGAAACATCCTACTTTGCATGCAGAGTGTTGACAGCAAAGCGGACACTTACCTGTCTATTGACGCGCTCCTCTTTTCAGCCCCATCGGTGCTCCTTCACCCCCTTGACCCTGTGGCATGTAAGTAATTGTGTAACATAAGTACATGCTGTTGGTTCATGTGGTGCAGGTGCCCCAGCGGGAATGGAGAGTGGACAAAGGACAAGGGAAATGCACCAGCAGACAGGTGAATTTGCTCTCTGCTGCCACCACTCGGCTCGGGCCTGGGGGAAGCACATTTTAGTTGGGGCGAGACCTGGGGAGTGTTTGATGGTTGTCCCAATATCTATGCCCTCTACCGCTATGCAACCGACCACCGCATTCCGAGCGAAATATTTCCATTCAGATCAGTCGATAATTTTGATTTTTGCCACAAATCGGACGAAATTACGTTCCAGCAGCCATGTTGCAACATTGATAATAATCAAAGCGGTTGGGAAAATTGACTAGTGTATGGGCACCTTTACACCAGCAGATGTCCAGTCGTATTTCAGCAGAAACGCTATTACTTTCCCATGCACACCAAATACCCACAACACCCACCCCTCCCCCTTTACCCCCCTCCTGTCTGTCCACCAGCTGTTCGATTGATAAAATGATAGCATTTCCTAATTAAATGGTATATGAGAGAAGAGTGCTCACCACTATGACACTGCCGGTGTAGTGACTGTAATTACAGTTTTGTTTCAATTTGCATAGATGAGGTTAAGACACTCACCCCTGCATTTAGCATGCTAGTGGTTACAGCTGGACGTGCTTTTGGCTGTCAGGCCAGTAAATCCAGTGGAGCAATCACTGCCAAAAAACGAGGGATGAAGCAAAATGGGCCCAGCAAAGTTATAAGTGGGTCCAAAAACTTGAGAGTAGGGGCCACACAGTTTTATTTTTATTTTAAAAAGTTAATAAAAAACATGTCAAAATCTTGTAAAAAAAAAACAGCTTTCTCTGCATTCAAGGTGATAAGATTACCGGTATATGAAAAATGGTGATATTTCGATAGCAAATTGGTGATCATTTAGTGTGAGAACCCTTTTAAGAGTGTCAATCACTTTTCATTATTACCACTGTTATAAGTAGGACAATGTGCAGATATTTAGAAAAGTGCAGTTATTTCTGCAAAAATAATAGTAATTGCTGGGGATCAGCTGATTGCCACATTTATAAATTGTGCCGTATGTTATTATTAAAGGGGCATTATGGCGAAGAATTGTACAGCTTTAAATATGTGCAAACATGGACAAATAAGAAGTACGTTTTTTTCCAGAGTAAAATGAGCGATAAATGACTTTTCTCCTATGTTGCTGTCACTTACAGTAGGTAGTAGAAATCTCACAGAGGCGACAGGTTTTAAAATGATACTGGCCAGCTTTCCCTGCTCGCTACACAGTTTTTTGGCAGTTGGACAGAGCAACTGCCATTCACTAAGTGCTTTTGAAAATTAATTCCTGAGAATCCCCCATGAAGAGATGGACTAGTCCAAAACCTGTCGCTTCTGTCAGATTTCTACTACCTACTGTACTATAAGTAACTGCACATTTTTTAAAGTTTACAATTTTTCGCCATAGTGCCCCTGTAAAGTGGACCCAAATTAAAAATACAAGATTTCAGAAATAAAATATATTTTCTAAATTATAATAATAAATAGCAGCCTTTTTTCAGCTGCATGATGACAAATATAAAATATTTTACATTTATTGGAGGAACCCCTCCCTTCCTTTCAAATTGCCGGGACAAAATCCGGCACCCTGGTGAAGTAGGTGGTTTCCGGCAATGGAGGAATTGCTAATGGCTGCCCCCAGTATAATCCTAGTTATGAAAAGAGAAGGGTGAAAAGCATGCACTGAAATTCTCATAGGCTTGAAGAAGTATTTATTTATCTTTGTATGTGTCAGAGTGGTGCAACTAAATATTTTTAATTAAAAAAAATGTTTGGTTTGGGTCCGCTTTAAATGTAATGTAATGTGCTAAAAGAGATATCCAAACAGTGAAATGTTTTGTAGAGCACAAAAAGGTGTTCAGTTTAAGCTACCTTATTTAGCTTTGGATTCACCTATCTTTTTCTCATGTCACCCTCTGCTGTTTATCTCCTTCTTGTGTGTGTTTGTGTGAAGGCGGAGAGGAACAGTGGCGTACGCCTCCCAGAAACCCTGGCTGCTAAACGCCACCGTGGAGGAGAACATCACCTTCGAGAGCCCTTTCAATAAGCAAAAGTAAGATTTCCCCACATTCTCTTATATTCACTCTCAGTGACCCCCATGTGAGTTTTAAATCCTGACAACATCTACACCCACAACCAGACAGGCCTAGCCACACCCAGGCACGTCTAGCAACACCCAGTCAAATATACACCCAATCACAGTCATCTATGTATGCCCAGCTGTAGCCACACCTACTCACACCTCAGCCACACTCAGGCGTGCCTAGCCACACCCAGTCAAATCTTCACTTCTTCATTTATGTATGCCTAGCCATAGCCACACCTAGTCACACCCGCACCTCAGCCACACCCACATCCAGTCAAATACACTCTCACCAAGCTACACATAGTCACACCCACACATCAGCCACACCCACATCAAGTTGCACACAGTCGCACCAAGAGACACCAATCCACCCTAACACCAAGTTATTCCCAGCCACTCAGTGATATCTACATGAAACTATGACCTTGAAGTGTCTGTCTCAGTGTTATTATAACCAGTCCGTGTTCTGTCTCCAGGTATAAATCCATTATAGATGCCTGTTCACTGCAGCCCGACATCGATATCCTGCCGCATGGAGATCAGACACAGATTGGAGAGAGGGTGAGACCGTCCATGTTTACCAGAGACGGGGATACATAGAGTCGTTGTATAGAGTGTGATAGGCCAGGGGTGAGGTCACATATTATATATGGTATAATAGGACAATGATTGGGTCACGTCACATATTATGATATACCGGCATGTGACAGCAGTGAGGTCACATATTATGATACAGAACATTATGGCATCATGATAAGGTCACATATTATGAAATAGGACAGCGATATTGTCACATACCTTAGCGTAGGGTATCATGTGACAGTGATGAGGTGACGTGTGATATAATGGGTTTAGGGATGGTGTCACATATTATGGCATAAGGTATAATGAGTTTGGGATGGTGTCACATATTTAAACCTGTGGTATAATGGGAATATATCACACTTAAGACATAAGGTATAATGGGGCAGGGATGGAGTAACATCTAATGACATGGGGAATAACGGGGCAGGGATGGAGTAACATCTAATGACATGGGGTATAATGGGGGCAGGGATGGAGTAACATCTAATGACATGGAGTATAATGGGGCAGGGATGGAGTAACATCTTATGACATGGGGTATAATGGGGCAGGGATAGAGTAACATCTAATGACATGGGGAATAACGGGGCAGGGATGGAGTAACATCATATGACATGGGGAATAACGGGGCAGGGATGGAGTAACATCTAATGACATGGGGAATAACAGGGCAGGGATGGAGTAACATCTAATGACATGGGGTATAATGGGGCAGGGATGGAGTAACATCTAATGACATGGAGTATAATGGGGCAGGGATGGAGTAACATCTTATGACATGGGGTATAATGGGGCAGGGATAGAGTAACATCTAATGACATGGGGAATAACGGGGCAGGGATGGAGTAACATCTTATGACATGGGGTATAATGGGGCAGGGATGGAGTAACATATTATGGCATAAGGTATAATGAGTTTGGGATGGTGTCACATATTTAAACCTGTGGTATAATGGGAATATATCACACTTAAGACATAAGGTATAATGGGGCAGGGATGGAGTAACATCTAATGACATGGGGAATAACGGGGCAGGGATGGAGTAACATCTAATGACATGGGGAATAACGGGGCAGGGATGGAGTAACATCTAATGACATGGGGTATAATGGGGCAGGGATGGAGTAACATCTAATGACATGGAGTATAATGGGGCAGGGATGGAGTAACATCTTATGACATGGGGTATAATGGGGCAGGGATAGAGTAACATCTAATGACATGGGGAATAACGGGGCAGGGATGGAGTAACATCATATGACATGGGGAATAACGGGGCAGGGATGGAGTAACATCTAATGACATGGGGAATAACAGGGCAGGGATGGAGTAACATCTAATGACATGGGGTATAATGGGGCAGGGATGGAGTAACATCTAATGACATGGAGTATAATGGGGCAGGGATGGAGTAACATCTTATGACATGGGGTATAATGGGGCAGGGATAGAGTAACATCTAATGACATGGGGAATAACGGGGCAGGGATGGAGTAACATCTTATGACATGGGGTATAATGGGGCAGGGATGGAGTAACATCTAATGACATGGGGTATAATGGGGCAGGGATGGAGTAACATCTTATGACATGGGGTATAACGGGGCAGGGATGCTGTCACATATTTACACCTGCGGTATAATGGCAATATATCAGGCAGGGATGGAGTAACATCTAATGACATGGGGTATAATGGGGCAGGGATGGAGTAACATCTAATGACATGGGGTATAATGGGGCAGGGATAGAGTAACATCTAATGACATGGGGAATAATGGGGCAGGGATGGAGTAACATCTAATGACATGGGGTATAACGGGGCAGGGATGGTGTCACATATTTACACCTGCGGTATAATGGCAATATATCACACTTATGATATGGGGTATAATGGGGCAGAGATGATGTCACATTAATGATATGTTGTATAATGGGATAGTGAGAAGGTTGCATATTATGACATGGGGTATAATGAAATGGGTATGGTGTCACATATTTAGGCATGCTGTATAATGGGAATATATCACATCTTATGACATGGGGTATAATGGGACATGGATGAGGATGGAGTCATACAATGAGGGAAATAAGTATTTAATTCCTCTGCTGATTTTGCTCGTTTGCCCTCTGACCAAGAAATGACCAGTCTATCATTTTAATGGTAGGTTTATTGTAGCTGTGAGAGACAGACAAACATCAAAAGAACCCTCAAACACCCAGTGCCCCAAAGTCAGAGCTTGATGTGCATTGTAATGAGTGAAATAAGTATTTCATCCCTTATCAACCAGCACGATTCTAGACCCCCAAATGTCCCCAGCTTGTTACATGACCTGTATAAAGGACACCTGCCCACAGACGCAATCAATCAATCATAAATCAGATTCCAAACTAGCTACCATGGCCAAGACCAAAGAGCTGTCCAAGGATGTCAGGGACAAGACTGCTATTCTGTCTCTACAGCTAGTATACACCTAACCCTACCATAACCAGTCATTTCTTGGTCAGGAGGCAGCAGCAGGTGATCAAATATTTCTTTCCCTCTCTGCATGAATTGATGCAGAATGTAAACATGTGCATGGCATATATGCATTGTTCCATGTGTATCTCTCTAGTGACCCCTGCTGTGTGTTCCAGGGAATAAACCTGTCGGGGGGTCAGAGGCAGAGGATCAGCGTGGCCCGGGCGCTCTATCAGCAGACCAGCGTCGTGTTCCTGGTGAGTATTTGGTATTATCACTCATTGTCAGTGTGGTGGAGCCTGAATTCTAAACTGACATTGGGACAGTGGGGAATCCTGCCTGGGTAGACCTGACTAGCATGCACAGGGAGACATTTATCAAGAGTATCTGAGACAAAATATTGGTAGGTTTTTAGAAATCAGTGCAGAACTGTCTCAGACATCCTAAGAAATCACTAGATAGTGCAGTTTCCTTTTAAAACTGTTGTAAAATAGGAGGTCCCTCGTCGCCTCCCACGATGCGCTCCAATCCGGCGTCACGTGACTATACACTTCCTCCTTCAACCCGGAAGGAGGAAGTGTTTTAAGTCACGCGACGCCGGATTGGAGCGCATCGTGGGAGGCGACGAGGGACGGACGAAGAAGACGTCATGATAGGTAAGATTTAAACCCCCCGCCCGGGCCGCAATTCATTACTGGGAGAAATTTGGATAGCTACTATCCGAGTAGCATCTGGATCAGTTTCGAGCAGCACTGGTGAGGTATTTCTGTCCAGCAGGGAGTACATTGATGGGCGAGGGGAGTTGGTGGGGGGCGATCGGCATGTGGTTGGGTGGCACTATGCGTATGACCCTGTCAGTGCACTCTGTCGCAGAGTCATGAGAATCTAGTTTTTGGCGATGCGATGGGGCTGGCAGATCACTTTCCTCAGGTTTAAAACCCGCCTCAATGGGCAGTGAATTAGCAGTTGTACGATTGAAGTTACAGCCCTCACCCAGCCAGGTTTTCAGAATCATTCACATTCTCCTGTCATCTTCAGCCCAGGAGGATGTTAGTAAATCAGACTCGTATTGTACAGCAGAAATCTCATCTTTCTTCTGCTTGAGAGTCCCAGTTACACATTTCTCTGAATACTAATAGCCTCATGGAGAAATGTTCAGTAGAACTTTATGGATCAGTCTCGCTGAATATTTTCTCTGACCGTCCCCTTCAGCTCCTCTCCATCAAATAATATATTTCTCCACCCTCAAAATCTTTACAAGTCATGTGATGAAGTCTCTGGGCTATTTCTAGTTTGGTCTCCAAGGTATTTTGGATGTAGGTCACTGTATCATTCATTATTCAGCTCTCGGGTAATTAAAGGACAACTAAAGCTAGAGGGATATGAAGGCTGCCATATTTATCTTCTTTTATGCCGTACCAGTTGCCCGGCAGTCCTGCTGATCCTCTGTTTCTAATACTTTTAGCCATAGCCTCTGAACAAGCATGCAGCAGATTAGGTGTTTACGACTTATTGTCAGATCAGACAAGATTAGCTGCATGCTGGTTTCTGGTGTAATTCAGACACTACTGCAGCCAAATAGATCAGCAGGGCTGCTAGACAAGTGGTGTTGTTTAAAAGCAAATAAATATGGCAGCCTACATATTCTTCTCATGGTAGCCAGAGGTACTCCCCAGTATTACATAGCCCCAGGAAGCCTCAGTATACCGTAGGTAGCCAGAGGTCCCCCATCCAAATATTGGTAGCCTGAAGTGTCTTCCCACCCCCACCACAGTATAGATATCCAGAGATAACTACCTGTATAGGTAGCCAGCAATCGCCCACCCTTAGTATAGGTAGCCCCCTCAGTATCGGTAGCAAGAGGGGCCCCCAGTATAGGTAGCCAGAAGTAGCCCCCCCAGTATAGGTAGCCCCCCTCCCAGTATATGTAGTCCTCTCAGTATAGGTAGTGAGAGGGGCCCCCAGTATAGGTAGCCAGGAGTACCCCCCCAGTATAGGTAACCCCCCCTCTCCCAGTATATGTAGTCCTCTCAGTATACGTAGTCAGAGGGGCCCCCAGTATAGGTAGCCAGAAGTGGCCTCCCAGTGTAGGTAGCAAGAATGACACACATTATAGGTAACCAGAAGTAGCCCCCCCCCCCCCCCCCAGTATATGTAGCCCTGGTAATGCCAGCCACGCACACAGGGCCCCCCTGTAGCTACAGGCTCCATAGTAGCCACTATTGCTGCTATGTTGATCCTACACCACTGGTGTGATTGGATGTTTCTCCATCTTAACTGCAGTTCATCCAGTCCGCCTCACACAAATGTATTGTTTTTATCATCTCTCTATGAAGTCCAATAACATAATCTGATTTATGGCTGTCACCACCTCTGCTGGACATAAAGACATTTCCCTCAGTGTCAGGGGAGTGATAATCCCTGAAGCCCCCATATGTGCCACAGGAGGATTAGTCAGGGCAGAGCGGCAGCGAGATTATTCGAGGAACGTGTGGCATCCTCTCC
Source organism: Hyperolius riggenbachi (assembly GCF_040937935.1). NCBI lineage: Eukaryota > Metazoa > Chordata > Amphibia > Anura > Hyperoliidae > Hyperolius > Hyperolius riggenbachi. Next base: position 208,525,327 of record NC_090656.1, read on the forward strand.
GAACACATGTCACATTCCCAGCTACCAACTAATGCTAAATAATGCCCAACCAAACAACTAGTATCTCCGAAACAATATTTTATAATCCACCCAACTTCATTCCAACCCCTGCACATATTATTATTATTATCTGGCTCTGACATATTCCTCAGCACTGTATAGGGGGCAGTTAATCAGTCTCTGAACCAAGGGAGCTTACACTCTAATTTCCTATCCACAGTCATACACATTCTATAGCTCTGACATATTCCACAGTGCTGTACGGAGATCACTGATCAATTCCTGTCAGTCTCTGCACCGGAGGAGCTCACACTCCAAAGTCCTCACCACAGTCACATACTAACATTATTATAAGCTTTATAAATCAATAATAATAATAATAACTTACTATAGTTTAGACATATTGAACAGAGCTGTACAGAGATTGCTGGTCCATTCCCATAAGCCTTTGTACCAGAGGAGCTTACACTCTGATGTCTTCACCACAATCATATTCTATTATTAAAATTATATAAATCCACAGCGCTAATAAAAAGTAATACAATTCTTTAAAAAATCAAATAGCATGAATTATTAATTCCATCCACCAATTAGGCACCTGCCCCTTTAAACCACATCAAGAACCACACACACTATGCATTACCCTCATAAGTTGTCTTACTCCAATATAAGGTTTTGAGTGTAATTCGAACTGGGGCCCAGTATAGGAATCAATGTTTCATCTGATTAAAAAACGTTGTGTCATAAAAATAATAGTACTGCTTGAAAGCACCATTGTGGTAAAAACACAATGTTACCAGTCTCTGAAGACAAAAATCCTCCTGATGATTCAATAACCATAAATTAACCATTAACCAGGAAAGCCCATTCACTGAAAACTTGGCAATTGTGAGGAAGTTTGCAGAAATGAAGGGTGGCTGCTCTACACCCGTCTTCCAACAGCAGCAAAGTCTGAGAATGCATATTAGGTGATTGAATCACCCAACCCCTTCAGATCTCAGCTTCTGTGCCTTCAATGATGAGTTTTCAGATGAAACCTCTGGACTGCCTCCCCAAGAGGTGGCGTTGCGAGAACCTTGATGGTACTTTAACCCATTTAAGCACATTTTTGTCTTTGCAGCTGAGAAAGTTTAGAGAGAGCGTTTCTGATGTACAAACACATTTCTTCAGTGGAACCAATAAAAACAAGACACACCTTTTAACTTTTTATCTCCTGTTGCTAGCATATCCTCTACTATACATGCATGATTTTAACCATGACTGCTCTTTGGGGCTCTTGCAGCCATGACTCATAGCAGAGTGTTTTAGAATAGACAGAGTAACTTTCAAGTAGGTCATTGGGTAGATGCATGGACAGCACGGTGGCGTAGTGGGTAACACTCTCTCCTTGCAGTGCTGGGTCCCCGGTTTGAATCCCAGCCAGGGCAATATCTGCATGGATTTGTTATGTTCTCTCCATGTCTGCATGGGTTTCCCCCCACATCCCAAAAACATACAGATAACTGGCTTCCACCTAAAATTGGCCCTAGACTACAATGGATATATCACTATGGTAGGGATCAGTTTGTTAGCCCCTCTGAGGGTAAGTTCAGTAATTAGTTTATATACTCTGTACAGCGCTGCAGAAGATATTGGCGCTATATAAATAATAATGATTGATGATTGGTATTGGTAGCACCATGAGGCGTCATGATCTGCACTTAATATTTGTGCTCCTTAACCCAGCTCAGGCATGAAGTGTTTTTTGTTAAAGATCCATCCATTCCTTTTTAAACAACAACAGGTAGTATTTGGTGGTAACTTTAATACTATCATAAGATGGAAGGTGTTGGATGCTGGTATGAAAATTACATAATTTGTTTTTCTTCATTAGTGCCAGTAGAATGGCTTGGGAAACTGGTCTGGATAACTTTCACATTGAGCACTACCCAGACGGCACTAGTTTCACTTTTCATTGTGGTAAACGTAGAATATAAAGTTTTGATAACTCAGGTTCATGCCAGTGGAGTTCTCTAACCAGCTTATGCTGTCTGTGGTCCTAAATGCCTCGGACATTTAGGACAAGACATTTAGAGGTTGAAATCATCACCTCTAGAAGTAGAACAATAAGACAATCCTTTGGGGATTCTTCTCAGTCACAGATATCTATCCTAGATTTCTGCAACATTGTTGGAATTTACCAAAAAGAAGGCTGTCTGATTGTTATGAAGCCTAGCAAATCAAAAACAACTTGATAATTATGTGGCCGACCAATCTTGAAGAGAAATGTTGATGTTCTTGTCTCACTTTGTGAAGAGCAAGGTACAATGTCTGAAATTAAGAAAATAAACAAGCTATGCCCTATATAGAAAAATGCTATTTACCGGTACCTATCGAGGTGGCAGGGTGGCTTACAGAAAGCGAGGAGAACGCCAGCGCATACCACTAAGGCTGCATCTGAAATGACCACCAGCTCAGTGTGTAGCACCTAAATAGATTTTCTGCACACTTCGCATTCAATTCAGATGCAAATGATATGCAAATCCACTACTACTTATCATGCAAACAGGAAACTCAGAAGGAGTTTTTTTCAATTGCAGCATGTTTTTAGGGATGCGCAGCCTTTCCCCCCTCCTTTCCTTGGCTTACAGAAAGGCCTCATTTTGATGAAAGGGGTAAGGTTGATTTATCATTCCAGCATTTCTCTGAAACCTTTTGATATGGCCTGGTTGTTTTTCTACTTGAAGCTTTTGAGAAAATAGAAGCACTGTAGGTTGATGAAGTGTGGTTGTCCTTGGAAACAGTGGGCTGGTGTGGAGGTGACTATGGATCTTTTCCTTTTTTTAAATACCTTTAACAGGTGGGAGGGGTCCTTGGTATCCTTTTCTTCTCACAACTCTCTTATGCTGGGCGTGTGTATGAGGCATTTAGGCTTGGAGGGGATTTTTGTGTGGATACGGTTTTTAGAAATTAGTCTAGTAATTTGCTTCGACACTTGGAGCCCACAATGTCTGGTATTTATTTGGCAAAAGTCCCCCTTGATCAGCTGGTGGTGCACAAGCTCTTACTTGATGTGGAGAAAATTCAAGTTCTTATGAGAGATGGGTGTCATTGGGTCTTAGCTTTAGCATGAAAGGGAATCAGACTGTTAGATCCAGGTCAGAAGTCTTCAGACACTGTTGACCCTCCCACTGATGGAAGAGGGGTTCCCCAGTAGTGGAATCTAAGAGACCACGGGTCTTCACCCACACCCCCTTAAGGGGAGTGCAGGTCTTCGCTGCCTAGTGCCCACCAGGTCACTACTGGGATAACCTCAGCTAGTGGTTGGGAGAACAATGACGCTAATGTGTGAGAAGTTGAAGACGTGGTCAGACGATTAGCCAGAGGTTCAGGGCAGGCAGCAATCAGCATAAACAGGTCACACGCCAAAGGTCGGGGCAGGCGGCAATCACGTAGGGTCGGGTCACAATCCAGGAGTTAGGGCAGGCGGAATTCAAGCAGAGGTCGGAGTCACAAGCCAAGGGTCAAAACCGGAGATCAGTCAGAGTAATAACAGACAGAGTTTCCACGGGGCTTACGCCAAGCTGTCAGAAAGAGCAGCACTGCAATGGTGGGCAGTGCTGCTTTTATACAGAGTTTTGGCGCCGAAATTAACGCCCTGCGCATGCGCAGAACGTGCACAATCATTTGCGCATGCGCGCGCCCGTACAAGGCTTTGCGCATGCGCGCGCAATTGGCCATGCGCGCAATTCTTTGTGCGCACGCGCATATAACATAGTGCTCTGCGCACGCGTGCACAACGGCCTGTGCGCGTGCGCATATTGCACAACGCCATACGCCGCCGACCCGGAACAGAACACAGAAGTCCAAGGGACCCTCCGCGCGTGCGCACATGGGACTGAACTCGGGGAGTACGTCGGAGCCTGGTGGGGTGAGTGTGACATTGCCCCCCCTAGGGGCAACCTCTGGGTGCCCCTAAGAGCAGGCCTGTCCGGGAACCTTTGGTAAAACCGTCTGACCAGTCTTGGGGCATGAATATTCTTGGCAGGTTCCCAGGTATTCTCCTCCATACCGAACCCTTTCCACTTCACTAAATATTGGATGGAGTTCCTAACTCTCCTGCTATCCAGAATCCTCTCCACCTCAAACTCTTCAACTCCATCCACTAAGATTGGTGGGGGAGGCACAGTGGTGCAACCAGGAATTCTGCTGGGTATCACTTTCTTGAGACAGGATACATGAAATACTGGATGTACTTGGAGTGAGTTAGGAAGAGAGAGCTTGAAAGCCACTGGATTTATCTGGGTTAAAACTGGAAATGGCCCAATGAATCTGGGACCCAACTTCTTGGAAGGACATCGAAGTCTCAAATGAGCAGTGGACAGCCAGACTAAGTCTCCAGGAACTAAGCTGATAGCCTCTCTCCTTTACTTGTCAGCTGACTTCTTATCTCTCTCTTGCACTTGGCTCAAGATCCTCTGGCCCTCCTTAAAGTTGTCCTTGAGAGCCAACACTCTCTCTTGAACTCCAGGCACAGTAGGAGTAAAGTTAATCCCGGGCAAGAAAGAAGGATGGAAGCCGTAGTTCACATAAAAGGGAGACTGATTGGTGGAGGAATGGATGGTGTTATTATAAACAAACTCTGCGGTTGCCAGAAGAGAAGACCAGTCGTCTTGAGAAGCCGAGGTGAAGCATCTTAAATACTGCTCGAGGGTCTGATTTGTCCTCTCAGTCTGTCCGTTAGATTGAGGATGGTAACCGGAAGAAAGTGAAGAATGTATTCCCAGGCATTTGCAGAGTTCCTGCCAGAATCTGGATGCAAACTGTACCCCACGATCAGAGACCACATCTGATGGTAACCCGTGGAGCCTAACAATCTCTTGGAGGAACAGTTTCGCCGTTTCAGCTGCCGAGAGAACACCTTTGCAAGGGAGGAAGTGGACCATCTTGGAGAAACGATCCACCACTACCAAGATGGCAGTGAAGCCCTGGGAAGGTGGCAACTCCACAACAAAGTCCATAGCTATATTCTCCCAGGGTTTCTCGGGTATAGGTAGAGGATTCAAAAGACCCCAAGGTCTAGTACGAGGACTCTTGGCGCGAGCACATACTTCACAGGAAGCTACGAACTGTTTACAATCCTTGGAGATCTCAGGCCACCAGAAGTTTCTCCGGAGCAAATCCAGAGTCCTGTCTCCCCCGAAGTGGCCCGCCAGCTTGTTGTCATGGCAACACTGTAGAACCGGGAGACGAAACTCCAGAGGAACAAACAACTTGCCCTGGAAGTAGTGCAGTCCATCCTTGATGCTTAGGTCTGGAAGAAGATCTCGCGGTATTGTGGACATGCTTAATGGACTCCAGGAGGTTGGGCTGAAGAAGGAGGAAATGCTGGGAAGAGAGGATGTTCTCAGGCTCAGAACTAGGCGCCAACCCTGAATGGAACATCCGGGACAAGGCATCAGGCTTGGAGTTCTTGGAACCCGGACGGTAGGTCAAATGAAAGTTAAAGCGAGAGAAGAACAGTGACCATCTTGCCTGTCGGGGCCTCGATCTTTTAGCAGAACGAAGATACTCAAGGTTCCGGTGATCAGTAAGAATGAGTACAGGTTGCTCGGTGCCCTCTAGGAGGTACCGCCACTCCTCCAGCGCGGCCTTAATCGCTAAGAGCTCTCTGTCCGCCACGTCATAGTTTCTCTCCGCAGTACTCAACTTTCTGGAGAAGAAAGCCACCGGATGGAGGATAGCTTTTGGACCAAAGCGCTGAGAAAGAATAGCCCCAACTGCGATTTCAGAAGCATCGACCTCTAGAACGAAAGCTCTGGCGGGATCTGCATGCATAAGAATGGGAGCAGTGGTAAAGCAGACCTTGAGTCGTTCAAAAGCTGATTGAGCCTGAGGGGTCCATCGGAAAGGAGTGCTGGTGCTGGTTAACTGAGTGATAGGAGCCACGATCAAAGAGAAGTTCTTTATGAATCTTCTATAGAAATTGGCGAATCCGATGAATCTTTGGACCCCCTTTCGATCAGCAGGCACGGGCCAATCCAGGATTGCAGACACCTTCTGGGGATCCATTTCAACCCCAGCCGGGGAAATCTTAAGACCAAGAAACTGGATGTTCTCCTTATCAAACTCGCACTTCTCCGGCTTAGCATAAAGTCTATGGGTGCGAAGTCGGGCAAGAACCCTTCTGACGTGCTTGTGATGCTCCTCCTTGGAAGTAGAGAAAACAAGGATATCATCCAAGTAGACCACCAAGAAATCGTCAATGAAGTCTCTGAAGATGTCGTTGACAAAGTGCTGGAACGTGGCAGGGGCATTACAGAGGCCAAAGGGCATCACAAGATACTCATAATGACCAAAGCGGGAACGAAAGGCCGTCTTCCACTTGTCCCCCTCTCGGATTCTGATCAGGTTATACGCTCCTCGTAGGTCAAGCTTGGAGAAGATACGGGCCGACCGAAGTCTGCGGAACAGGTCTGGCATAAGAGGCAGCGGATACCGGTTCTTCACCGTGATCTTGTTCAGCTCCCGGTAATCAATACACGGACAAAGGGACCCATCTCTTTTTCCCACAAAGAAGATCCCTGCCCCAGCGGGAGAGGTAGAAGGCCGGATGAATCCCTTCTTGAGGTTCTCCTCTATATACTCCTTAATGACCTGAGTCTCAGGTTCAGAGAGGGGGTATGTCCTTCCAAAAGGAATAGGAGCTCCAGGTTGGAGATCAATGGGGCAGTCGTAAGGACAATGAGGCGGAAGAGTATCGGCCCCGGCTTTATCGAAGACGTCTAGGAAGTCATGATATTCCATAGGAATAATGTCCTTCTTCGGGGAACTTAAACAGAACAGGGTTCCAGCACGAGGATAGCAAGAGCGTAGACAGTAGTTGGAGGGAAAGGATACCTCTCCTGTGTCCCAATTGATTACAGGATTGTGGGTCTTGAGCCAGGGCATTCCCAAGATCACAGGGAATAATGGGGATAGTAGAAGATCGAAGGATAGATATTCCTGGTGCTCCCCCTGGATGGTCACAAGCAACGGCAAGGTCTCAGAAGTGATGGGACCAGATCCAATGGTAGATCCATCAGCCAGTTGGATGGTCAGAGGTTGACATCTGGAGCGAGTGGGGAGCTGGAGTCGTTGGGCCACAGACAGATCCAGGAAACAAGAACAAGCTCCAGAGTCTATGATGGCCTTAATTTCGATAATCCCTCCTCTGGGGCCCTGTAATGAGAGGATGAGGGGAACATGAGAAGAAGCTGGCGGCATACAAGGAGCTCTGCTAAAACACACAGCTGACTCAGGCTCACCCGAGGGACGGACAGGACAATTCAGGCAGAAGTGGCCAGAAGCTCCACAGTAGAGGCATAGATTGGAAGTCCTCCTCCGTTGTCTCTCCTCCGACGAGATGGCTGGACGGGCCAATCCCAACTGCATAGGTTCCGGTTCATCAGTCACAGGAGATGGATCGAAGACTGGACCAGAAGGAACCAGAGGAGAAGAGAAACTTCCTCCAGCGCGAGTACTCCCAGACCTCTCTGCTCGTCTTTCTCTTAAGCGCCTATCGATCTGGATAGACAGGCGAATGAGTTCTTTCAGGGTGTCCGGTACTCCCACCCTAGCCAGCTCATCCTTGATAGCATCAGAGAGCCCCTGACGGAAACGAAACTTAAGGGCAGAGTCGTTCCATGCAACATCAGCCTGCCAGCGCCGGAACTCAGTGACGTAGTCCTCCACAGGTCTTCTTCCCTGCCGAAGGGATTCAAGAACTAATTCAGCAGAAGAGGCCCTTCCTGAATCATCATATATCTCCGCCATAGCAGTGAAGAATGCGTTCAGATCACTCAAGGCTGGGTGGCGCTGTTCCACCATACGAAGAGCCCAGGCCTGTGGTTCACCCTGCAACAAGGAAATGACCGCTCCCACCTTGATCTCCTCATTGGAGAAAGTTCTTGGAAGTAATGAAAAGTGGAGGCGTCAGGCACTCTGAAACCAGCGGAATTTCGTGCGGTCGCCTGTAAACCGCTCAGGAAGAGGCAATCTGGGTTCGGGTGGAGGAGCCACAGCAACCGGAACATGGACTGGCTCAGGACTGGCAGGAGGAGCAGTAGCTCCGTCCGCCGCAGCAGGTGGGCTCAGTAGTTGATCTCGGATCTCCCGGTAACCTTTCTGGACCTCATCCACGGATACACGCAACTGCGTGACCAACTCGTAAAGGATCTCCACCGGCGAGCGTGTCTCACTAGCGTCCATCTTGGCTGCTCTTTACTGTTAGATCCAGGTCAGAAGTCTTCAGACACTGTTGACCCTCCCACTGATGGAAGAGGGGTTCCCCAGTAGTGGAATCTAAGAGACCACGGGTCTTCACCCACACCCCCTTAAGGGGAGTGCAGGTCTTCGCTGCCTAGTGCCCACCAGGTCACTACTGGGATAACCTCAGCTAGTGGTTGGGAGAACAATGACGCTAATGTGTGAGAAGTTGAAGACGTGGTCAGACGATTAGCCAGAGGTTCAGGGCAGGCGGCAATCAGCATAAACAGGTCACACGCCAAAGGTCGGGGCAGGCGGCAATCACGCAGGGTCGGGTCACAATCCAGGGGTCAGGGCAGGCGGAATTCAAGCAGAGGTCGGGGTCACAAGCCAAGGGTCAAAACCGGAGATCAGTCAGAGTAATAACAGACAGAGTTTCCACGGGGCTTACGCCAAGCTGTCAGAAAGAGCAGCACAGCAATGGTGGGCAGTGCTGCTTTTATACAGAGTTTTGGCGCCGAAATTAACGCCCTGCGCATGCGCAGAACGTGCACAATCATTTGCACATGCGCGCGCCCGTACAAGGCTTTGCGCATGCGCGCGCAACTGGCCATGCGCGCAATTCTTTGTGCGCACGCGCATATCACATAGTGCTCTGCGCACGCACAACGGCCTGTGCGCGTGCGCATATTGCACAATGCCATACGCCGCCGACCCGGAACAGAACACAGAAGTCCACCCTCGCACACATGGGACTGAACTCGGGGAGTACGTCGGAGCCTGGTGGGGTGAGTGTGACACGAACATTCTTGACTGTCACATGGTGATATCAGGATCCCTATCTTCTAAGCCTAGATTTGTGTATGTTGTCAGAGCTGAAGAACAGTTGCATATACTTGGGTATGGGTTGTAGTACTCTATAATCGTTTCCTATTGTAATTTAGATACTGCAATTAATTTGTGAGATTAATTAGCTCTTGGGTCTTGGATCTTAAATTTAATTTGAAGTTATGTTTGCTCTTCAAGTTATATTATTTTTTTCTACTTTTGTGTAAAAGATTTTTGACTGTTTTGCATTTTTAGTAAAAAAAAAAAAAAGTTAAATAATGGCTATGGAGATCGGGAGTAGATCATAGAGTAGGCCTTTCTATGCATGTTATCCTTAGAGGTTGAGTGTACTTATGAGAAGACATCCTCTCAATTGCTGGCAGGGGACTTCTTCCTAAAGCGGTATTAAACTCTGACATAATATTCAATAAAAAATGTGTTTTTCTACTTTTTATAACCTATACAGTTATCATATTTGATTTTGTGTGCAAGTATTATTATTCATAGCTACATCTAAGTTCATGTAAATGTGGCTCCACCCATGACCACACCCACATTCTGCTGCATGGCCACACCCATTTTCTGACTGGAGTGCCCAAAACTGCTATGGATCTCCTGGGATCCTAGCAACTCTCCTGAGTACTTATTGTAATGTACCCAGTGAATTTTTCTGAGATGGCTGCTGGTCTGCAAACTTAGGGCCCATTCTCACTAGGGCGTGTACAGTGATTTTACTGCACCAATGTGTACAGTGATTTTACCGCACCAATCGCGGTAAAATCACCCACGCAAAACGGTAGAGCTAAGTGCTACCGTTTTGCTACTTTGTAGTGTGAATGGTCCCTAAAGCCCAATCTACACGATACGATTCTTTGTGCGATTCGATTATGATTCTATTTACGATCAAATTAAATCCGACATGTCCGATCGGGATTCGATTCAATTTGATTTGCCATTGCAAAACAATGGCAAATCGAATCCAGATCGGACATGTCGGATTTAATCGGATCGTAAATAGAATCGTAATCAAATCGCACAAAGAATCGTGTATATGGGGCTTTAGAAGGAGTTTCACAGCTGCCAGGGAATGTTTACATTTCTCTCTTGCTACCATTAAGTAAACACAAGATAATGTTATCACCTATTTGGATTTGGATCTCACTGCAGGGAGCTTTCTATTGAAAAAGTAAGTCCTGTGTTTAACTGCTTGAATGCTGTTCTGCTGTCCCCAAGTGTATAATGTCCCCCTTCCTCCCCCCAAGGTTAATGGTCAATCTGCCCATACATCACTAGATATATGGGCAACTTGAAGAAAGTCAAACAGTGATTTCCTCACAACAGCCACACAACATTGTGCATTTTTACAATTTTTACATATTCACCAGTTCTATTATACATTTATCACTGATACGTTTACATCAGCCTCTGACCCAGAGGAAGTTACACTCAGGTGTTTATCTGCTCTACCCATAAAGGATGACCCCTTCTCTGCTCTGGACATCCATCTGAGTGATCACCTAATGCAGGACGGGATCCTGAAGATGTTACGGGACAACAAGAGGACGACGGTGCTGGTGACCCATAAGCTGCAGTACCTCATTCATGCTGACTGGGTAAGAGAGGCACCGCTTTGTGTGCAATGCTTGTATATGAAGTGTGTCTGTATACTCTCTGTGCTTTGTCTTGTACCCAATGTGATCTGTCAGGTGCATCTCATGAATTCCTCTGCAGATTATAGCCATGAAGGACGGAACCATCCAGCGGGAAGGGACGCTGAAAGACATCCAGAAATCTGATCCGGAGTTGTATGAACATTGGAAGACGCTGATGAACCGCCAGGATCAGGAGCTGGAGAAGGTAAGAAGGGTTATCAAGGGGATGTGGCGGGTTCTGGGCAGTACATGGGAGCCCCCTGAGATCTGGAATTTCGGATCTTCCAACACCTGACCGACCTTTTGAGAGCATTGTTCTCCACATTCATCACACTCACAGGAAGCCCCTCCATCATGCACCATGCGTTGTCCCTCCGCTCCTCTATATTGTAGCAGATGCGTTGTTAGCATATAGGCTAGTGAAGACTTTGTCCAGAACTCAGGCCCAAAATGTGGCTTGAGGGATCAAGTTCAGATCCCAGCTGGCCAACAGTCCTTGTATGTGTCCCAGGGCTGGCGTTTCCATAGAGGCAAAGATGGCAATTGCCCCAGAGCTTGTGAGAGCTTCCCAAGGTGCTCCCCTCGAGCTACAGTGACCCATGAGAGAGGGTATGTTGGATCGTGCCTGGCAAATGGCTTAGGGGCCCTGGGGGTGATATGGTTGGGAGATGGGCGTCGGGGGGCCTGCCCAAGTTACGTTTGCCTCCGGGCCCCATTGTAGCCAGAACCGGCCCTGATGAGTCCACCATGACAAACAAAAAAAATCAAATATTGCTTAAAATACGGATTATGCTTGTCTGCATTGTGATAATGCTTCAGGATATTAATCCTTAGTTATGTCCTTTGTTCCTGTTGTGGAAGATCTCTCAATGCATTTTATGTGAATATGAATCTGTGGTGTATTTAGTCTTGTGCACCTGTGGACACCAGTATGCTGGGCGTATGACTCACAATGAAAAGGTTCATAATACAGGACACACTGCGGTATCAAACCAGAAACAGGTCTACAGTTCCCCGGGGGTCAGCGGAAACACCCCGAGGGGAAGGAAGACCTGTGGCGGCACCATCAAGTCACACACACTAATCATCAAACACAAAGCAAGACGCTGGACGCATTCAGCAACAACCATTCCATGATCATAGCATTAGTTAGTGTATCTCCCTAATATCTGCTCGTTTCACTTTCCTTTCTTCTTCATCAGTGTGGGGGGAGTTCAGCATGAAAATCACATTGTAAAGGTTCCCACTAACGCTACAATTTTCAGCAAAGAATCGCCCGAGAAATCAGAGAAATTTGATCAGAAATAAAATATCATAATGCATCAATTACCAATGAACCAATCTGAACTTCCTATCTATCACAAGCGATTAGAAAAAAAAATGTTTTTCCGTATCGACTGAATTGTTGTTGAATAATCACGATTAAGGTGGCCACTAACGGTCCAATTTTTTTGCAAAAAAATAATTTCAGCAATCAGATAATTGTGATGAGGTTGGAAGAAAATGAACTTTGATGATGTACCCCATCGTGTTAACAATCGACTGCGAACGATTATAAAAGTAATTGTCCGAGGACAATTTTGTCGATAGGAAATTTGTTTTTTTATAATCAGTTGTAATTATAAGTACAGATTGGTTTAGTGACGGTGAAATAATGAATGTATTACAGCATTTTATTTTTGATCACATTTTATGTGATTGCTCAAACAATTATTTGCTGAAAATTGGACCATTAGTGGCCATGTTTTAGAATTGTTCACAGTCAATTTAGGACACCAATAAGGTTTATTTTCGGTCAATCTATCACATTTATTTGATTGCTCCAGCGATTCTTCACTGAAAATTGTACAGATAGGGGGCACCTTGAGGCCCTATTTACACTTAATGCGTTGTGTTAAATTGCGTTAAGTTTTGTTGCGTTCCATTCAATTTTCCAAAATGCAACGCAATGTAACTCAATGCAAAGCAATGCATTAAGTGTAAATAGGACCCAATCCCTTCCCAGATGGTTGATTTTTTAAAAACTAGAATGTTTGAGTCCCGTTTAAATGTACATTTCGACTTGCGATTGTTATTATTAACATTTTATGCTTAATTCAAGCTTTCTATGCACTTGCGATAAGTATACTGAACATCTCGAATTGTGCTACATTATATTGTGTTTATAGTTATGATTTCCAGACCGCTGCTTGTGAGTACAAATACTTCAGCTAATTAGTTGTTCTGTTTAAGCCATGCCTCTATGTCGCTAATGGTGTCCTACATGATGACCTTTGCGACATATTTCCCAAATCACAAAGTGACAATCCTCTGGATTAGAATAATGTAAGTAGGTCCACTTTACACATCACAGACCCTGCTCAGAAAGCTGTTGCTAAGCTCCACATGGGCTACCACAAGTGTCTTCCCTAAAATCACCTACCGGTATATATAAAACAGAAACACATAAAACAAGTACAGGTAGTCCCCAACTTACGAAATGCCCGACTTATGAACGACCCACTGATACAAATGGCATGGATTCTCTGTTTCCATGGGAACAAGTCAAAACATTTTTTTTTTAAATTGGACTTGTAGTTTTTGAGAAAATCGATTTTAAAAAAATCAAAGAAAAAATGGCTTTTAAACTTGTATAAGCAGGTACAGAGGGCACAGTTGACACAGAGGGGGACACTGGAGGCACAGGGGGGCACGGAGGAGGTACAGGGGACAGAGATGGCACAATGTTCCGACTTAAGAACAGATTCAGGTTGAGAATGAACCTACAGTCCCTATCGCGTTCGTTAACTGGGTACTACCTATACAACATCTGCTAGATGAAACTTTTTGTTAGTACATTTTCATTCATCTCACGTAATTTTAATACTGCTCATTAACCTAGCCTCTTTCTGTAACAGTATCTTACCATACCCATCACTCCTGTGCATAGGTAGACCCCAAATCAGAACACAACATCACACCTGCACAGTAGCACTACCCCCTGCCTCCTTAAAGTGTTTTGTGTCACATCCGCTTTCACCACTGACAAATCTCATAACGCTACTTGTGTGTCCCTGTGTGTTCCTGACCCCTCTGTTTCCCAAGTTTGATAGTCTAACTCACATGCATTAAACTACAAGGGCATTTCAGGCTATAAACTACAAAAGAGCTGTTGTACGTAAACATGTGATTAACCTTTATATCCTGTCCAGTGCGATAATGTACATGTCTGTTAGCTGCTGGAATAAACCCACAATTTCTTTATCACATTTTACTATCAGCCAGTATTTCTCGATCGTATTTTTAATCATTTACATTCATATTCCTGCTTGAAGAAATGGTATTCTATCAGCAACTGTTTCTTTTTTCTCTTTTATCATTCGCAAAGATCTCCCAGTATATCCACTTCATTTTTGATCCTCATCAAATCCGGTTTGTCATATGCGTAGACTACAGATTTATGAACACGTTCTTCTGTAGCCTTTGCATAATCTTCATCAGATAAGGATGTGTGTTTGGCCTGAGGAACTGCCCCATGCGGATGGCTTTGATGATGTTACGATCTTGAAAACCGTCATTTCTTAATAAAGCATTACGGTCGGTCAGTAGGCGCTCTATCCAGCTGAGTACCCAACATATGATGACTGTTTAGAAATTGTAGCATCCTTATAATTGACCTGCTCATGCGAAATATATGCAGTAAATCTGATGAGCCTATGGGCCCTATTTGCTTCATTAATCATTTCCTGGATGCTTTCCACAGGGTCATTCCACAGCAGTTACAAATCGAGAATAACAGGCAAATAACAAATATGTATTTGTCATATTTCAAGTTCTTAAAGTGGAATAAAACTCTGACATTGCATTCAATAAAAATGTGTTTTCCTACATTTTATTACCCATTCAGTTACTAATATTTGCTTTTGTGCACAAGTAATATTGTCTTTTTACAAATTACAAGGTCCCAAAGTACAGTTTATCTGCTCTGAAAGCTGCCATTGCATTTTAATCATAGATTTTAATATATAAATATAGCAGCTATCTAGGGAAAATGTCTCATCTGAGTTTACATCTGCTTGTAAACCCAGTACAGTTCCATTTTAGCACGTGGCTGAAATGGAACTATTGTAGCAACTAAGGAATGTAAACAAAAGATAATGTTATCACCACTTCAGATGCGGATCATAAGCTGAAGGATCTTTCTACTGCAGAACAAAATGCTGTGTTTAACTGTTTGAATGCTGTTCTGCTACATTTTTTTTGGTAGTAGGTTTAAAGCTGTAAGTAATATTTTAGAGCAAAGGAGAAATGCTGAGTTTCAGACCACTTCAATGAATAGACTGATTTTAAGATGATCCATAAAGATATTTGTTAAGGATGGGATGGTGCAAGAGGACCATCTTGCACTGGTGGGACGAAACGCTGTGCTTTTTGAGGGCCATCTTGCACCGGTGTGACGAAACGCTGTGCTTTTTGAGGGCCATCTTGCAACGGTGTGACGAAACGCTGTGCTTTTTGAGGGCCATCTTGCACCGGTGTGATGAAACGTTGTGCTTTTTGTGGCTATGTTACCACTAATAAATAAAGCTAATATTGCAAAATCCAGATGAAGACCCAGCTTTTTGTACGCTTTGCTGCTGACTGTACACCCCTGTGGGATCCGGGGGTGTATGCTGGTTGACTCCCTGGTGCTGCAACTTGTCAGTGGTTGGAGCTCTGGGGCAATTCTTTTTCATGCATGGAGAAAGGGCAGCCAGTGAGGATGAAGACGGAGCATGAATGGAGCAGCGCTGGAGCAGTGTCACCATAGCAACTCAGGATAGGTGAGTTGCTATTCTGACAAATCAGTGAAGGGGCCCCGGGGGCACAAGTCAGGGGAGACCTGGGGGCACTGCAGTACTCAGGAGCCCTGAGGCAATTGCCTCCTTTGCCTCTATGGTTATAGCACAGCCACATTTTTATCTCTGTCACTCTTGAATCGCTATAGCTCCACACTTGTCTGCTTTGGTGATAATAATCTTCTCCTTTACACCTATCACTCCATTTATTTTGTTTTAGCAATCTCTTAAAATTCTCAATGGTCATATTGTTAACTTCTGGAATCCAGCCTGATTTATACAGTGACTGTTCACAGTCTCTGCAGGGAGGTCTTTAAAATGTATGTTCAAATTACAGACACAAATCCCATCGCCCTCTCTACTGCTCATAATTCATTTGCAGTCAGACAACATGGGGAGCAGAGGAGAAATGAGATATTTAATAAGGGTCTAGAAATGTAATGGGGGAGGAGCAGGAGGGGTGTGAAGATCTTTTTCCAGTATGGGGCACAGAAACCTCTTTCAGAGGCTCTGACTACAGCTGCCTTCTATTGAGTACTTCAGCAATAACACTAAAGGTTGTCATACATCTAGCGATTCTGGCGGTGGATTGACAGAGAGTCAGATCTCCATCTGATCGGAGAGAGATCTGTTGGCCGCCATAAATCGCATGTCGATTCCCGATCGTTTACAGCATGAAATCTCTCGTGAATCGGCCTCTGTGCTGCTGTATAGCACCGGCAGGGGACAGGTGCTATACATCGGCAGCATATGAGGCGCAAACCGAGGAAGTGGTAGATGGTTCGGCACCGTGGCAGACGACAGCGGACAGGTAAAGTATAAATGCACATACAGGGGGGGGGACGGGGACATTTACATTAGGGGCACAGCGATGGGGGTACCGCTGCAGTTGCTGCTCAGCCCTATATTGCACGCCGTTACCCCTGCGCACCCAATCACACGCATCGGTGCAAGATTTACCAGCATGTCCGATTGATACATGTGACCAATTTTGACCGGAAATAAGTCTTATGGTCGATCGGGCATGCTTTTGGCGGCATCGATTTTCATTCGATTCAATAATAATTACAGAATTGGATGGTCAATCAGACACCAAGCCTAGTAACATGCGTACGTACAAAAAGGGCGCCTGGACAAAAAGGGCGCGGGGTGTAAACTCTAAATAATAATTAATCATTAATAGGGTTTATAAATATAGTGTGCTATATTTCGTTTACAAATAATGTTTAACAAAATTATAAATCATTAAATAATGTTTATGAAATCGGAAATTGTGAAAACGTTAATCTTCCCTGTTTCAAAAGTTAAACTTATAATTACGTTTATAAAAAAACCAATAATATATGTTTAATTGTTATAATTGTATATTATTGTGAATAACAGTCATTTATGGTTTGTTCTTATAATAAAATCTGAAAATATTGTTTATAAAGATGATATAAATATAACTACGTTCGTAATAAGTGTTGTAATACATTAGTAATTATTACTAAAATTTTACTAAAACTATACCTAAGCCTACTCTTACACAGAACCCTACCTGTACCTATCCCTAACCCCTAGACTCCCCTGTTGGTGCCTAAACCTAAGACCCCCCTGTTGGTGCCTAAACCTAAGACCCCCCCTGTTGGTGCCTAAGTAACCCTCCCTGTACCTACCCCTAACCCCTAGACCCCCCTGTTGGTGCCTAAACCTAAGACCCCCCTGTTGGTGCCTAAACCTAAGACCCCCCTGTTGGTGCCTAAACCTAAGACCCCCCTGTTGGTGCCTAAACCTAAGACCCCCCTGTTGGTGCCTAAACCTAAGACCCCCCTGTTGGTGCCTAAACCTAAGACCCCCCTGTTGGTGCCTAAACCTAAGACCCCCCTGTTGGTGCCTAAGTAACCCTCCCTGTACCTACCCCTAACCCCTAGACCCCCCTCTTGGTGCCTAAACCTAAGACCCCCCTGTTAATGCCTAAACCTAAGACCCCCCTGTTAATGCCTAAACCTAAGACCCCCCTGTTGGTGCCTAAACCTAAGACCCCCCTGTTGGTGCCTAAACCTAAGACCCCCCTGTTGGTGCCTAAGTAACCCTCCCTGTACCTACCCCTAACCCCTAGACCCCCCTCTTGGTGCCTAAACCTAAGACCCCCCTGTTAATGCCTAAACCTAAGACCCCCCTGTTAATGCCTAAACCTAAGACCCCCCTGTTGGTGCCTAAACCTAAGACCCCCCTGTTGGTGCCTAAACCTAAGACCCCCCTTTATTATGTGGATAATTATGTTTTACTAATTGTGGATTAAAAAAATATTTTGCAATTTACGTTACGTACTGATCGCTTTATTTTGTGAATAATAATGTTTTACAAACAGTAAGGGATAAAACTTTAAATAATGTTTTAATTATTTAAATAAGATAAATATGTTTAGTATTTTCATAAACGTTATTCGGCACGGGTGCATTTTATAAACGTAAATCACCACAAGTTCAGTTATAAATCATTAAACAGCTCCGGGCGCCGTTTGTAAACTTTATTTAGCTCCTGGCGCCGTTTATAAACTTTATTTAGCTCCGGCGCCCTTTTTTCCTACCCGGCGCCCATTAAACGCTATTTATTATGGGAGTGAATGGCGGCGCCCTTTTTGTCCACTAGCGGCATGCGCCCTTTTTTCCCAGCCCCTAGTAACATATAGGAGGTAAATGTCATGTCTGTAGGTAATATAATGAGCATCTGCACCGATCCTATTATCTCTGCCTTGTATGGATTATCACCTCTAGATTGATTAAATATTTATTTCTCTGCACAGGAGATCATAGAGCAGAAAACACCAGTGGAGAGGAAGAATATAAAGAGAAACCCGTGCTCACGGGACGCAATGTTGGCAGATGATGAGGAAGATGAAGGTAAGCAACGGGAGAACCACCAAGAGCTAGTGTGGATCGTAGTAGTAGTAATAGTAGCAGCAGCAGCAGCAGCAGTAGCAGTAGTAGTAAGTAGTAGTAGTACTAGCAGCAGCAGCAGCAGCAGCAGCAGTAGCAGTAGTAGTAAGTAGTAGTAGTAGTAATAGCAGCAGCAGCAGCAGTAGCAGTAGCAGTAGTAGTAAGTAGTAGTAGTACTAGCAGCAGCAGCAGCAGCAGTAAGAAGTAGTAGTAAATAGTAGTAGTAGTAGTAATAGTAGCAGCAGCAGCAGTAGCAGTAGTAGTAAGTAGTAGTAGTACTAGCAGCAGCAGCAGCAGCAGTAAGTAGTAGTAGTAGTAGTAATAGCAGCAGCAGCAGCAGCAGCAGCAGCAGCAGTAGCAGTAGCAGTAGTAGTAAGTAGTAGTAGTAGTACTAGCAGCAGCAGCAGTAAGTAGTAGTAGTAAATAGTAGTAGTAGTAGATTACATTGCAATAGTATTGGGACCCACTTCTCCAAATCATTGAATTCAGGTGCGCCAATTACTTCCATGGTCACAAGTGCACCAAATCAAGCCCCTAGGCATGCAGACTACTACAAATATTTGGAAAAGAATGAATTGCTTAAAGGACCACTATCGCAAAAATCTTAACATTTTAAACACATTCAAATAAGAAGTACATTTCTCCCAGAGTAAAATGAGCCATAAATTACTTTTTCCTATGTCGCTGTCACTTACAGTAAGTAGTAGAAATCTGACAGAACCAACAGGTTTTGGAGTAGCCCATCTCCTCACAGGGGGTTCTCAGGGTTTTCTATATTTTCAAAAGCACTTAGTGAATGGCAGTTGCTCCGTCCAACTGTCAAAAAAGTGTGAATTGAGCATGGCGGCTGGCCAGCATCAGCAGGGAGTGGCTTTATGAAGAATAAAAGCCTTGCTAAGAATCCCCAAGAGAAGATGGGCTACTCCAAAACCTGTTGATTCTGTCAGATTTCTACTACCTACTATAAGTGACAGCAACATTAGAGAAAAATTGATATGATCATGTCTGCAGCGTTTACTGCTGGCTGCAGTGGTATTGTAACCCAAGCAGTTCTGGTGTCATTACATGCATTTTCTTGCATAGTTTGGTTTGCACTTAAACTAGTTGCTGATTCCATCTGCAGTCGCTCTGAAGTTAATGACAGTTTAATATGCTTTTGTGTAAACAAACATTGTCTGCTGCAATGGAGGGGCAATCCCTTTCCTGCAGGCTGCATATCATTGTCTGCCTTTTCCTGCTGTCAGCCTGTGATTAATTACCATTCACTTGTGTGGGAATCTGCAGGTCTGCTCCCATTGGATGACCTCAGTATAAAGAACTGCTTCCTGCAATGCTTGATGGGCTACCATAGTCTCAGATTCTGTCTGTTACTCTGCCCGTGCCCCACCTCGTTCCTAGTCCGTGTGGACTGCGCTGACTCCTGCGAAGGGGTCAGCGAGTCCTCCTAGTTCTGCTCTTGTTCTAGAAGTTGTTACTCTGCTTGTCTTGTGTCATATATTGGTTCATCGCCAATATATACGCATACTTGCGCATTTTGTTATTTTCTTTGTATTCGTGTTACGTTGATACATCAGTGTCGCTGATATATACGTACACGAACTGTTTATTTCCTGTGTTCAGTCAGTCAGCCTTCCAGCACGCTTTGGTAGTTTGCGCGTATCGTGAGCACCCGTGCTGAGGTAGTATCCTGTTCCTGGTCCTGTTTGTGGATTGCGTTCATCTCTGCGAAGAGATAGCGAATCCTTCTGAGTCCTGTTCCCTGTATTACTCCAGTCTTAGTCAGAGTTCCTGCTTATGTCATATATCGGTTCATTGCCGATATATACATATGTTAGTCAGACGTTACAAATAGTTTCATTGATAGCTGTAATTGTAATACGCTAGGAAATCATACTTATTGTATATTTATCTGTGTTACGTTCATCTATCTTGATCCTGCTATTTCCTGACTATCTTGTCCTGTCTTTGTGAGGCACGCCATCGGTGCAACGCATTGGCTACCTCATTCCAGTCTGTTTTATTGTGGACGCTTGCTGTCACTAAGTAGTGGCTAGTTAAGCAAGCGTTCATTCTGTCTACCTGTCCTGATCTCCTCAGTCCTGGTTTATGCGCTCAGCGCTACTTTGCGCTGAGACGTTATTACGAAAGTGTTGTTTGTGGCTGTTCGGATCTGCACCGGCTCTGTGCACCACAATCTCCTATTGGAGTCAGTCCTCTCCTCCACTAAACTGGGGATATCCTGATTCCTTGTGCTGGTGTGTGTACCTCCTTCACGTCAGCTTATGTGTTGCATGCTGACTGTGGAGATTACACCTCCAAGCGTGACAAAAATAATCTATGGCTCATTTTAATCTGGAAGAAAAGTACTTCTTATTTGTATGTGTTGAATATAAAATTTTACATTTTTTTGCAGTAGTGGTCCTTTAATGAATTCCAGCACGACACTGTGATAGGATACCACTTGTGTAATAAGTCTATTTGTGGCATTTCCTTGCTACTAAATACACCTGTTAACTGTTAGTGGTATTATAAGGGATCCATCTGAAAATGGCGCCTGCGAATAATGGCGCACGTGTTGCCACTAATCCGTTTGTCGTTTATCGCTATTTAATGTTAAAGCCTTATCGTTATTTAGCATTAACACACAGAACCCTCTATGTACCTATCTCTAACCCCTAAACCTTCCCTGGTGGTGGCTAACCCTAACCACCCCCCTGGGGGTGCCTAACCCTAAGCACCCCCCTGGTGGTGCCTAACCCTAAGCACCCCCCCTGGTGGTGCCTAACCCTAACACCCCCCTGGTGGTGCCTAACCCTAACAACCTCCCTGGTGGTGCCTAACCCTAACCACCCTCCTGGTGGTGCCTAACCCTAACAACCCCCCTGGTGGTGCCTAACCCTAACCACCCCCTGGTGGTGCCTAACCCTAACCACCCCCCTGGAGGTGCCTAACCCTAAGCACCCCCCATGGTGGTGCCTAACCCTAACACCCCCCTGGTGGTGCCTAACCCTAACAACCCCCCTGGTGGTGCCTAACCCTAACACCCCCCTGGTGGTGCCTAACCCTAACAACCTCCCTGGTGGTGCCTAACCCTAACCACCCTCCTGGTGGTGCCTAACCCTAACAACCCCCCTGGTGGTGCCTAACCCTAACCACCCCCTGGTGGTGCCTAACCCTAAGCAGCGCCCTGGTGGTGCCTAACCCTAACACCCCCCTGGTGGTGCCTAACCCTAACCACCCCCCTGGAGGTGCCTAACCCTAAGCACCCCCCATGGTGGTGCCTAACCCTAACACCCCCCTGGTGGTGCCTAACCCTAACAACCCCCTTGGTGGTGCCTAACCCTAACCACCCCCCTGATGGTGCCTAACCCTAACCACCCCCCTGGTGGTGCCTAACCCTAACCACCCCCTGGTGGTGCCTAACCCTAACCACCCCCTGGTGGTGCCTAACCCTAACCACCCCCTGGTGGTGCCTAACCCTAACCACCCCCCTGGTGGTGCCTAATCCTAACAACCCCCCTGGTGGTGCCTAACCCTAACCACCCCCCTGGAGGTGCCTAACCCTAAGCACCCCCCTGGTGGTGCCTAACCCTAACACCCCCCTGGTGGTGCCTAACCCTAACACCCCCCCTGGAGGTGCCTAACCCTAAGCACCCCCTGGTGGTGCCTAACCCTAAATCTCCCCTGGTAGTGCCTAACCCTAACCACCCCCCTGGTGGTGCCTTACCCTAACCACCCCCCTGGAGGTGCCTAACCCTAAGCACCCCCTGGTGGTGCCTAACCCTAAATCTCCCCTGGTGGTGCCTAACCTTTACAGTGATACATTAAATCCATTCACCATTTTGCAGTTAAATAGCTTCTGTAGTTTGGCTTATGTAGGTTAGCTATTGATAAATAACGTTACTGTGCGCAATAACGTCTGCTAAAAGAAGAAAAACGGCACACACTATTTATTGATAAATAATGTTAGTGTGTGCCGTTTTTCTTCTTTTTTCCCTGTGCGCCATTATTATGCAGTACTAACTATAAATAGAGATAAGCGCATCTTTTTAATGCGGCGCCATTTTTATGCATAGGCGCTGTGCGTCATTATTCACTGATCCGATTATAAGCTGCTGCTTGCTTTTTTGGCAGTTGGAAACAGCTGTAAACAGCTATTTCCCACAATCCAACAATGTTCACAGACAAGAAACTGCCAGGACCATGGTCCTCAGAGTTTCTTGTGGGAGGGGTTTCACCACAATATCAGCCACACAGCGCCCTCTGATGGTCTGTTTGTGAAAAGTGACTGACTGCATTGTACTAAGTGTAAAGTTTGGTGGAGGGGAGTTATCGTGTGGGATTGTTTTTCAGGGGCTGGGCTTGGTCCCCCAAGCTGCCACCCCCCCCCCCCCCCACCCCCCTCCAGCTATGGTGACCCATGACAGTGAGGATGCTGTGTGTACATTCCACATATGTAGGAAAAGGAGGAGGTGAATAATGGGAACCCCAAAAATGCTTTTTAGGGGACATATGATGGACAGCGAGGAGAGGGCCAGCGCATACCACAAAGGCTGCTTCTGAAATGACCAACAGCTCACATTTGCAGCACCTCTAACAAGCCATATGATAGACACCTAATGATATTGTGTGCCTCGGGGGGGGGGGGGGGGGTGTGACTTGATTGCATCAGGCCAGTCATATGGCTCAGGGGCCCTGGGGGTGATTTGGTTGCAAGGGGGCATTGGGGGTGGGGGATCCCAAAGTTACTTTTGCCCCAAGGCCCTCTTGTAGCTAGTACTGGCCCTGAGTGAAAGTAACTCTGAAAGCTTCAGAGTATCAAGACTTTTTGGACAATTTCATGATCCCAACTTTGTGGAAACAGTTTGGGAATAGCCCCTTCCTGTTCCAACATGACTGTGTGCCAATGGGCAAAGCAGGGGACATAAAGGCATAGATGAGGCAGTTTGGTGTGGAGGAACTTGACTGGCACAGTGAGAGCCCAGACCTCAACCCAACTGAACACCTTTGGGATGTAATAAAATTGAGACTGCAAGCCAGGCCATCTTGTCCATCATCAGTGCCTAACCTGACAAATGCTCTTATGGAAGAATTGTCAAATATTCCCATAAACACACCCATAGCCTTCCCAAAAGAGCTATAGCTGGGAAGGCTGAGCCAACTGCATATTAAAAGCCTATAGATTTCATATGAGGTGTCATTAAAGTCCATGTGTGTGCACTGAGAATTGACATGTAATATCATGCAGGTATGTGATCTCACGTCTGACACTGTGATCCCACTCCTGACAATAAGACCTTACTTCTGGCAATGTGACCCTACTCCCAACAGTGTGTCCCCTTCCTTGACATTGTGCCCTTAATTAATCTTGTGCTCCCACCCTGCAAACACCACACACACACACACACACACACACACTCACACATTTTCTGACAAGAGTTGTTCTGTTTTCAGTTTTTTGCACATGAGCAACCGTAGTCCTCAAAGCAAGGGGAGGTGGCAGCACTTCACAAGGGAGGCTGCATCTGAATGACCAACTGCATGGATATGCAGAGCCTAAATATAGGCAGGTTAAACAACTTGCATTCAAAACAGATGCAACAAAATGGAAGATGTTGGCTTCCAAAACAGTTTGCGCGCAGAATGTTTTGTACTAGACTCTTCCTCCGCTGTGAGGGATCCTCATGGAAGAGAACCCAACCACTAATTATCAGAAAGCATAGTGTGAACCTGGGGGCAGCTGGCTATAAAATGGTTTACACATTTTTTTGAAAACAGAGAAATCTCCTGGCCCGCGGTTCGTTAGCCAGGCAATCAGTGAATCGGGCTATGGTGCCCGATCACTGATTCGTCTCCTCCGCAGAAAAAGCAACAGCTTTTCTCGGAAGCTTCGCTTTTTCTGGCTCTAGCGTCCCTCTAAGCATACATGTGATGCTTAGAGTGACGTCACTAAACAAACCCATGGCTGCCATCTTGTGGCCAAAAAGTAAAACTACACCTAAATGTAAAAAAATATAAAAATAATCATATATTTACATTTAAAAATGACAATTTACATCCCACCCTCCAAAAAATACCCACATAAAATGTTTAATACAAAAAAAAAATGACAATAAAAAAAAAAACGTTAATATTTACCTAAGGGTCTAAACTTTTTAAATATCAAAGTAAAGATGAAATATTTCTATTTTTTGTTTTAAATTATAAGCTTGTAAATAGTGATGGATGCAAAACGGAAAAAATGCACTTTTATTTCCAAATAAAACATTGTTGCCATACATTGTGATAGGGACATAATTTAAATTGTGTAATAACCGAGACAAATAGGCAAATACAATATGTGGGTTTTAATTATGGAGGCATGTATTATTTTAAAACTATAATGGCCGAAAACTGAGAAATAATGAATTTTTTCGTTTTTTTTTCTTATTCTTCCTGTTAAAATGCATTTACAGTAAAGTGGCTCTTAGCAAAATGTACCCCCCAAAGAAAGCTAGTTGGTGGCGGAAAAAACAAGATATAGATCAGTTCATTGTGATAAGTAGTGATTAAGTTATAGGCTTATGAATGGTAGGTGAACATTGCTCGGATGCATAAAGTGAAAACGACTGAATGCGAAGTGGCTAATCAATCCTAGTCCTTAGCCTGTGATCACGCTGTTCACACTGTGACACTCATCATTACATTTTATTCATCATTAGTGACCTAATTTTCAGCCTGTTAGTGACGTTGCTGTTTGTTGTACAGAGGAGATAACGGACAGTGAGGATGATGATGACAACCTCTCCTCCGTTCTGCATCAGAGGGCGAAGATGCCATGGAGGGCGTGTGGGAAATATCTGAGCTCTGCCGGGATTCTGCTACTTCCAGTCCTCGTCCTATCTCAGCTCGTCAAGCACTCTCTGATGGTGGCTATTGATTTCTGGCTGGCCAAGTGGACATGGGACGCCATCTACAACGTATCCTCATCCAGCTATGCGGTGCAGGTAATGCTCACTGGCCTTGTGGCCACTTTCCTCACTTGGCTTAGGCCCCTTTCACATGTGGTACGTTGCATCATATGTATGTTGTTTACTGTGTGTGTACATGTGGTGTGATGTTATAGCCATATATGTGCTGGGAGATGTGTACATGTATGGTGTTTCTCTTGAACAGGGCTGTGTAGTGTATATGTACACATAATAGGCTTGACTTACTAAACCAAGATAACTCACAGCACGGCCACGCTAGCATTTTCGCACCTCTGTGTGCAATCTTGAATTTTTGCGATTGCTCACAGAAATTCCGATTGCGCATTAAAATGCACCCAAAAACGCTAGTGCGGCCGTGCTGTGAGTTATCACGGTTAAGTGAATCAAGCCCATTGTGTGATTTTATAAGCAGGGCTGTGCTGGACATGTGTACATGTATGGTGTTTCTCATGTACAGGACTGTGTGGTGTATATGTACACATGTGGTGTGATATCATATGCAGGGCTGTGCTGGACATGTGTACATGTATGGTGTTTCTCATGTACAGGACTGTGCGGTGTATATGTACACATGTGGTGTGATATCAAAAGCAGGGCTGTGCTGGACATGTGTACATGTATGGTGTTTATCATGTACGGGACTGTGCAGTGTATATGTACACATGTGGTGTGATATCATAAGCAGGGCTGTGCTGGACATGTGTACATGTATGGTGTTTCTCATGTACAGGACTGTGCAGTGTATATGTACACATGTGGTGTGATATCATATGCAGCAAACACAAGGAATCCAGCGCAGGAGATTTGGGCACAGGCGGCGCCACCATAGGCCGTAATAGGAATTACAGCTATAGCGGCGCACAGAGTGTAACTTCGGCGCCGTCGGAAGAAGTTACATTTAAAACACTGTAATTACATCATTTCCCACTATCCACGCGGACCTAGAGGGGGAATAGTATTTAATGCGGCCGGGACCTTGTGCAGCAGCAGGATCAGCCATATACCGGCTGTATTCTGCACCCAAGTCTCCCGGCAGCCATTTATCTCGTACGCCATATGCAGGGCTGTGCTGGATAGCATATATATACACATATGAGGCTTGATTCACTAAACCATAATAACTCATAGCACTGGTGCGCTAGCGTTTTCACGAGCGTTATTGGGCACAATCGAGGGTGAAAATTCACGATTGCGTGTAAAGTTTCGGGATTGCACGCGAAAGCGCTAGCGTGCCCATGCTATGAGTTATCACAGTTTAGTGAATCAAGCCCATTGAGCGATATCATATGCAGGGCTGTGCTGGACATGTGTACATGTATGGTATTTATCATGTACAGGACTGTGCAGTGCATATGTACACATGTGGTGTGATATCATAAGCAGGGCTGTGCTGGACATGTGTACATGTATGGTGTTTCTCATGTACAGGACTGTGTGGTGTATATGAACACATGTGGTGTGATATCATATGCAGGGCTGTGCTGGGATATGTGTACATGTATGGTGTTTGTTATTTACAGATATTTGTAGTGTATATGTACAGATGTGGTGTAAACAGAAGAGCTGACAGTCTATCTAGTTTCTCCTCAGACAGGTATCTGCGCCGTGTCATGTGATCTCTCTCCCCTGTGCTTCCTCTGCAGAGCTGTGACTTTGACCACTCACCGTACTCCATGGTGTTCAGTATCCTCTCCTGTCTGGGCATCATCATGTGTCTCTCCACCTCCGTGGCTGTGGAATGGACAGGACTGCGAGTGGCCAGGAAGCTGCACAACAGTCTGCTGAACGCCATCATCCTGGCACCGATGAGGTAGCCTCCAATTCCTGACAACATTCTGGGTGATGGGTGGGGGATCCGTATCATAACTTTGTATTTAAAGTGGGCCTCCACTGTAAATTCCAAATTGGAAAAGAACCAGAATGACACGTACTATGATTGTTCCCCCTCTCTTTTCTACACAATGCAGCAACCGCTGACTAATAGGGAAGCATTGTGGAAGCTTTGGAATGTAACATAACGTGGCTGACAGACACTTGTCTCCAGAGCCGGGACAAGGTCCTCCAGCACCCAAGGCTGAGACACCAAAGTGCGCCCCTCCATCCCTCCCACCCCAGCCGTCACACACTGATTGCTACTAGACTAAGAGGTGCCCAGGGCCCCCAACACCTTAATCTCTAGTTATCTGGCTTGTAGTCACTGCCATGTATCTCCTTTTCTTATTTCTTTCTGCTTCAAACACAATTAGGAATGACAGCTGAATGAATTGTGCGCCCCCTCCTACACTGCGCCCTGAGGCTGGAGCCTCTCCAGCCTATGCCTCAGCCCGGCCCTGCTTGTCTCTTCACCTCCCCTTTATGAGATAGGCTGGCTCAGTGGCACATGTAGAAGCAGAGTGCCCCTCTGGCCGCACTATGAGGCTCTTCTCACCCACCAATGACACAAACTTATTTATTGCAAAGGCAGAGGACTGCCAGGGCAGTTTTTTAGAAAGGGGGCGTGGTTGACTAATAAAACCTGGATTTTATTCCGTTTTTAGACAATTTTTTCTACCACTCTGTTATAACTTCTGCTGTCTGTGCTGATAGTGTGAGTTTTATTTTTACCCTGGAGGTCTGCTTTAATAGCACTTAGTGAGGATTCAGGCTGGGTGGTTGTTTTCTATTCCCTTTGGTTTCAAACATCCAAAATGTGACACTGGACACCGGGAGCTTGACAGCTGTTCATTACAGACAGTCTGGTTATTGAGATTATTTATAAAGGAATTAAGCTACATATACACTTTTGATAAATAATGTCTAAAACAAGCTTTCCTGATTGCCTTGGTTGACAGTTTACCTCAAATCATCATACAAAACGCATTGCTTGGCCTTTAGCTTCACATTCACTTCTATGGAGAGGGCAAAACAAACATGGCTAATTCTAAAACATAAATATAAACAGACTGACAGTGACACCCAGGTCGCCCAATACCCCCCCCCCCCCCCCCCCCCCCCCCGGCTGGCAAGAGAAATCCTTACTTCTAATTGTCAGTAAGAATCACAGTTATTACATCATGTAAAACTTCTGCGTAACAAATAAACAGCAGGTTTCTGCCTCTATGTGAGCGATTTGTCCTTTAGGACCTGATTTGCTGAGGTTATCCACATCCAGAGATCATTGGGGAGTATGAGTAATCCAGCCAACATTTTGCGCAATTAGTCTTACAGAAAGGTCAAAGAACAACCTTGCACATAAGCTATGTACACACATCTGATAATTGTTGGCCGATAACGACTCAACTGTTTTGAGTTTGTGTACAGAGGCCACCCAATCGATCTCACTCTGGTGTCGTTAAGGATCCTTAAAAAACCCTGACGCCCAAGCAGGACGGATGGCAGTGTTATTTCCACTCCACCCACCAGCAGGAATCTGCTTTGTCATGCGCCGATCTTTGTCTCTCTACCTCCCCCCCCCCCCTCCATAGCAACAGAAGGCATCGCTAGCCTAAATGCTAGCGATGTGTCTGTAGAGCATCAGTCCCTGAATTGTCACCCAAGGGATCGTTTGCTGATCCCCAACGGGCAACAATTATTGCATGTGTGTACTTAGCTTTAGAACCATTTGTGAATTAATTCAAGCGCTTAGCTTGATTGGCTGAGCCTGCATTCATTTGTAGCAGGGACTGCTGGGTGAATGCATGTCCTCCCCTTTCCCCTCAACAAACACTGCAAGTCACGCCCAACTGGCCACAACAGTCTCTCTAATCATCATTCAAATCACAGCTGATTGGTGTTATGACTATCATCCTCCTTTGTGTGACATAGAGATGATCAGTGAGATGCTTATTTTTGGACTCAATCCAAATTTTGCTGTAGATTGAATGCAGTGGGGAATCAGTCCAATCAGATGCAGTTGTCACAGCTGCATGCAATTTGCAATAAAATGTGCATCAACTTAAAACGTTAGCATCTCTTTGATTATATCTAGGGAGACATTCTTATGTTTCTTTTTCAGGTTCTTTGAAACAACGCCATTGGGAAGTATTCTGAATCGGTTCTCTGCTGACTTCAACACCATTGACCAGGTGGGCCAATATTCTGAGTAATTGTAGAAGGCAGGGGCGTAGCAATAGGGGGTGCAGAGGTAGCGACCGCATCGGGGCCCTTGGGCCAGAGGGGCCCCGAAGGGCCCTCCCTCAACTGCGGTATTAGCTTTCTATTGGTCCTGTGCTTATAATAATCACTTCTATAGATGCTTTGAATAGTGGTAATCATTAACAAACTGGTCCCCATCCCCTTCTTGCACCTCTGACACTGTAGTTACCATTGTCAGGTTTTGGTGCGCTGTATCAATTGTTATGTATAGAGTGCTTAGGGGGCCCCATTGTAAAGCTTGCATCGGGGCCCACAGCTCCTTAGCTACGCCACTGGTAGAAGGGTTTTCAATGGACAGTCCAGGTGTACTAATATTCTTACCAATTACAGAAGGGTTTACTATGGACCAACCAGACGGGCCAATATTCTGACCAATTATTGAAGGTTTTACTAAAGACAACTCAGGAGAGACAAGATTCTGACCAATTATGGAAGGTTTTACTATAGACAACTCAGGAGAGACAATATTCTGATCAATTATGGAAGGTTTTACTATAGACAACTCAGGAGATACAATATTCTGACCAATTATGGAAGGTATTACTATAGACAACTCAGGAGAGACAATATTCTGACCAATTGTGGAAGGTTTTACTAAAGACAACTCAGGAGAGACAATATACTGACCAATTATGGAAGGTTTTACTATAGACAACTCAGGGGAGACAATATTCTGAGTAATTATGGAAGGTTTTTAGTATGGACAGACTTGGCGTGAAAATATTCTGAGGAATTAGGGAAGGGTTTACTATAGATAACCCAGGTGCGCCAATAATCTGAGCAATTATAGAAAGGATTACTAGGAATAGCTCAGGTGGGTCACTATTCTGAGCAATTATGGAAGGGATTACTATGGACACCCCAGGTAGGCCAATATTTTGACAAATTATAGAAAGGTTTACAATAGATAGCCCAGGAAAGCCAATATTCTGAGCAATCATGGAAGGATTTACAAGGGTCAGTCCAGGTGGGACAATTTTCTGAGCAATTATGGAAAGGTCTAATAGGGACAACCCAAGTGGGCCAACATTCTAATTAATTATGGAAGGGTTTACTAGGGACAGCCCAGGTAGGTCAATATTCTGAGCCATTATGGAAGGGTTTACTATGGACAACCCAGGCAGGGCAATATTCTGAGTAATTATTGAAGGGTTTACTATGTAAGGCCCAGGTGGGACAATATGTTGACCAGTTATGTAAGAGTTTACTGTTGACAGACCAGTCGGGCCAATATTCTGAACAATTACAGAAGGGTTTACTATAGACAGCCCAGGTGGGCAAATATTCTGAACAAATATGAATGATTTACTATGGACAAGCTAGGTGGGACAATATTTTGACCATTTATGGAGGGGTTTACTATGGACAGCCCAATGTGCTCATCAATCATTTTGCAATCTGCCATACCAGAATGCTAAACAGAAGCTGTTCACACTAGATTCTTGGTAGAGACCGCTCTGAATGATCGAGCCACGTTAGGGTGTGAACAAGGCTTTACTAGAACTAGCAGAGGGCTGGCGTGATGATGTTCACTTCATACAATTTTATGAGATTTATAATTGGTGGATTTGGTTGTGTTTAGCACAGCGAAGGAAATAGTGATTGGTCTGCATGAGTGTACTGGAATGTGAGTGTTCCTGAACTCAGCCATATTCATGCAGATCTAGAGTAATATGGCTGCCCTCTTGTTCAGTGTCATGTGACAGGTAGAGATGGCCCAACCTATGAGAACTCATTGAGAAGCATGTGATCAGTTTGGTCAGCTGATAGATTTGAAAGGTTCTGATTTGCTGTGATGACTTCCTGGTTTAACACATGATCATGAACAGCAAATCAGGACCGTATAAATTTATCAGCTGATCAAACTGATCACATGCTTCTCCATGAGTTCTCCTAGACAGGGCCATCCCTAGTGACAGGCCAGGTGGCCCCAGATATACATAGCTTTGCCTTTCAAAATACCACATATAAATGTGATGCTTCTCTCCTCTGCCAGCACATCCCGACCACCCTGGAATGTCTGAGCCGCTCGACCTTACTCTGTGTCTCCGCCCTGGCTGTCATCTCCTACGTCACCCCTATCTTCCTCATCTCGCTGGTCCCGCTGGCCATCTCCTGCTACTTCATCCAGAAATACTTCCGGGTGGCCTCCAGGTAACTTCCTGCCTGCGTGATTAGCATTGTCAAATGTGTTCTGAGGGACTACAACTCTCAGCATGTCAGTGAGCAGCCAGCTACGCTGGGATTTGTAGTGCCTGTGCAGCTGGTGTGATGCAGGCTGTCTAATGATCAATATGTCATTATTATCAGATTCGGGATAGGGATGGTTAATAAGAGGCAAATAATTCTTCACGCACATATATTGCATGGCAAGACAGAGATTTCAGCAGCACATGAAACAATATCTGCGCACCTGAGTCTGCACTGTCTGTTTGGCAGAAGAGCTAGCAATCCGTATAACATTATAGCCACCCGTAGCTGTCAGAGATGGTCAATGAGATGTGGATAATTCCGGTCAGCATTTAAATTAAATGCAAATTGTATGCACTTTGGTTTGGAATTGAACCAATCGCAAAAAACCAGAAGGCCCGGTTCACACTGGCACGGATCAGTTTCCAAAAGGCATCAGTTTTCCATCGGTGACCCTCTGTTCTATTCGCGTGTGGGCAATGCGATGCATCCGTCGCTCCGGTAGTTGCAGCAGACCCAAACTTGCAGTCTGTTTGGCGGAATGGATCGGTTCGTACAGACAAATGTGATCGGATCCTTTGGTTAACATGGGATCCTTTCTCGACTGATCCATTACGGTCGGCTAAACCTGGGTTCACATATGACATAGCGTCAAAAAGTAGCGTTTTTGGAAGGTGTGTTTGCGTTTTTGTAATGCATTTTTAGTGCATTTTGCGCTTGCATTTTTTTTGTGCAGATGGGTTTTTCATGATTTTTCTTGATTAGATTGCTGCAACTAAGATAGATTGCTGCATAAAACGCTGCGTTTTCCACTACGCTAGCATTTCTGCTATGTGTGCACCCAGTCTGAGTAATGAAAGTCAATGGGAATGTGCAAATAAATGCTGCAAGAAATACGTTTTTTTTTCTATGCACACAAAACGCAATTTCGCAAATCTAAGCAGAAGTGCGATTCTCCATTGACTTTCATTAGATGTGCAGTGAACGCATTTTTGCACATTTGCAAAACACATGTGAATTTTCATAAGTGTGAACCTTGCTTAAAACTGTCAGGAAGTACGTTCCCAGCTGCAGCATGCAATTTGCATGACATTTCCGTGCAAATTGGAGCTGTTTGCATCTCACTGGTCATCTCTAGTAGGCAAAGCAATCTGCTTGTTGTTATGTGGGGGTCTCTGTGTGTGTTGCACACTGTTATCAGAGCCAAAAGTGGTGTCAGTGAGACTCATCTGATGTGATCGGTAGAGATGGATTAAATAAAAATGGGTGCCTAGGCATGATAGCAGCATTTGCCCACCGCTCATGGCCACCTGGCTTTTTTTTTTTAAGTAAAATTTGTTGGGGGCTAGCATCTACCAGGCCCCTACACTCGCTCCAGGCCCTAAGCAACTGCCTAGGATTGCCCTGTGGATGATCCGGCTCTGGTGATCAGTGCAGCAGGCGGAGGCAGCAGCTCAGGGCAGGTATTCTGCAGCTCACAGCTACAGTATGGAAGAACCCAGGAGTCCTCCTCCAATGTCATGTAAGTTTAATAAGTGACGTTCTGGTCTAAAAAGAGAAACACAATTATTTGTATATAATAAGAAGTCTCCACTATCCCTTAAATCTCGTGGGAAATATGGCTGAAAATATTTCCCATCACTTTCAAAGGAGATTACACTGTGGATCAGAGTCTGGACTGCAGACTTAAAATGTCAGGTGACCTCTCCTGGAGAAGTAACAGGAGGTCTTCTACTCTGCAACTCTAATGACATGTGAGATGTGATTGGTGGTGGTACAACCCTGTGCCGGGCAGACTGTCACAAGCAGGAGTCAGGTGACCTGCATTAGGCAAGGGATTGGTGGTCATGCAGCCCTCAGCAAGTCACACTGTGGTCAGTAAGTCGCAAAGACTAAAGATATGAGGTGAGAATTACTAAGAATATTGGAGAACAGTGATCCAGCAAAACTAGCCTGTATGTATTACACTTAGCAATTTTTAGATGGGAAATCTGCAGCCTTCATCCAGGTCATATCACACCATAGTGGGGAGTGCTGAAAACATATTAATCGTTGGTTTGGGGAGTGCAGTCATGTGGGTCTTAAAGAGAAACTCTGACCAAGAATTGAACTTTATCCCAATCAGTAGCTGATAGCCCCTTTTACATAAGAAATCTATTCCTTTTCACAAACAGACCATCAGGGGGCGTTGTATGACTGATATTGTGGTGAAACCCCTCCCACAAGAAACAAAAAAAGTAGTACTCTTGGCGGTTTCCTGTCTGTGAACCTTGCTGCATTGTGGGAAATAGCTGTCTACAGCTGTTTCCAACTGCCAAAAAAAACATGCAGCAACTACATCACCTGCCAACAGTAAAAATGTCACCATGTGATAAAGGTCAGAATGTAAATCAGGGATTTAAAAGATTTTACAATGGGCAAACACTGACTAAATCATTTATACATAATTATTGTAAAAATGAAGCACTTTTTTATTACATTATTTTCACTGGAGTTCCTCTTGAAAGAGAAAAAACATCAGTGCTTAGATTTACACTACGTACACATGATGGATTGAACCATGGTGACTGGTAAAGAGAACCTTGGCCAAGAATCTTGAATGAATCTAGTGTGTGTACAGTGGCCACCCCAATGTCTATTAAAGATGCATGCTGGGTCTTAAAGGACCACTATCGCAAAAAAAGTAGGCAGTTAAAATCAGACAGAACCGACAGGTTTTGGGCCAGTCCATCTCCTGATGGGGGATTCTCAGGGTTTTCTTTGTTTTCAACAGCATTTCCTGAACAGCAGTTTAACTACCAAAATAGTAAGATACCAGCCAGCCTCCCTACTCACTTGCACACTATTTTGTCAGTTAGACTTTGCAACTGTTGTTTAGGAAATGTTGTTAAAGACAAAAAAAACCCTGAGAATCCTCATGAGGAGATGGACTGGCCCAAAACCTGTTGGTTCTGTCAGATTTGAACTGTCTACTTTTTGGCAATATTGGTCCTTTAAGCAATCCCGTCACCCAAGCGAGCAATGAATGCATTGTTCTTCCCTCTCACCCTGCCCGTGGGGAGCTGCTCTGTAGTGAGCCCCTCTTTGTCTCTCCACCCCCCTCTATAGCAACAGACCTGTGGCTAGCCTGGAGACTTGTACAGCGTTGGCTATGCACTGTTGCCCGAGGGATCGTGCCCCAACCCCTGCCGGGTGACAGAGATTTTTGGGTGTGTACAGGTCATTATTTAGCAATATAGACTGAATGAAAAGAAGGAAGTCCCGGAAAGTGGTGCTTCGTGTAGATGTGATGTGAGTAGTATGTATAATTCCTATGGAGACGTACAGTGCCACAAATGGATAGTGATTTAGGCACAGCAGGTTAGTATTTCTAGAATTCTCTCCATCAGATGTGACTTTCCAGCGTATCCTTCATCCTTATAAAGATAGCGAGATAAGAGAGCTTTTCCCAGAATCTCTCTTCTCTTCCACATCTACCATCTAAACAATCTTCAGAAATGTCCTCCACACCTACCAAAACCTGACCATTCTTTCCCGGAGCCACGTCTCTGTTCTCTGTGACCACCCTTTTTGTGGAATCCTCCCCCTGCTGCTCTACTGTCTTCTGATATTTATTTTGGCTTCGATGTTCCCAACCTTAATGACTGATAATTGGGACGACTTTCACTAACAGCAACCCCACTCCTAACCTGACAGTCCACACCTCAATATAATCAATTTGCTCCTCCCTTGCTACCATCTTCCTGTTTCTCCATGTCACCTGACAATCGTACGTACCTCCAAAATCATCTTGCGCCTTGCCTGCTGTTGTCTAGTCATTGTTTCCCCCAAATCATCCCCGTTCCCCTTGCCATTTGGTCATTGTTTCTTCAGAATCACCCTCCTTCTCCTCTGCTGTCATCTGACCATCGATACCCCAAAATCCCCCTTCTCCTTTCCAGCTTTCCTCTGATCACCATTAACCCAGAATCATCAATCTCTACTGCTGCCATCAGTCATGGGTTCCCCAGAATCATCCTCCTTCTGACTATCATTACCCCAGAACTGTCCTCCTCCTTCCTCACTGTCATCTGTCCACTGTTTCCCTGGAACTGTTCTCCTCGTCCTCATATGGTAATATTTCACCGTCATGTAAATAAGTCAGATTTTCCTACAGCTGTTCCAGTTTCGGGAAACGTTTTGTTGTGCATTTTCAGTCTGTTTATTGCTTTGTGTTTATGAAATCTTCCCACACACAACAAATGTCCCATGTTCAACCGAGACCAAGTGCTCCCGAATTCCACGTATTCAGAGACCCTATAGTCATGGCCAAAAGTTTTGAGAATGGCACAAATACTGTTTTTAACAAAATATGCTGCTTCAGTGTTTTTAGATCTTGTTGTCAGTTGTTTCTGTGGTGTATTAAACTATAATTACAAGCAATGTAATTATAGACCATTACATCAAGTTTATGCAAAGAGTCAGTATTTGCGCTTATTTTACAAGACCTCTACAATGTGCCCTGGCATGCTGTCAATCAACTTCTGGGCCAAGTCCTAACTGATAGCATTTGTCAGAATTTGTCGGTTCTTGTTTGTCCACCTGCCTTTTGAGGATTGACTACAAGTTCGCAATTAGATTAATTCCTGAGAACATTCCTCGTCAAGGTCCCAAAATTTCAAAATTTTGTTCCCCGGGCCACTTAGTTACCACTTTGGCCTTATGGCACAGTGCTCCATCGTGCTATAAAGGACATTGTTCTTCACTAAATTGTCCTTGGTTAGAAGAAGTTGCCGTCGGAGGCGTTTTAGTACCATTCTTTATTCATGGCTGTGTTCTTAGGCAACGTTGTGAGTGAGCCCACTCCCTTGGATGAGGAGCTGTACAGAACATTCTGGAGTATTTGCAAATTGCCATCATAAAAATTGAAGCAGCAAACTTTGTGAAAACCAGTATTTATGCCATTCTCAAAACCTTTGGCCATGACTGTATGTGTGTACACTGTGTGTGGTGTGTGTGTATACAACCAATACAGAATAACACTGTAGACTTCTATTACATGAAGGGGTGTCTTGTATTCGGCTTTGCAATCCACATACAGTACAGACACTCAAGCTTGCATCTAGTGTGTGTTACTTAGGTTGCCTGGTGTTGCTTAAAAATCTGGCATGCCGAATACTTAGTGACCCCTGACACCTAACTACCACTGAGCGCATTGTTCTACCATCCCCCCCACCCGCCATTGGAAAGCTGATCTGATGTGCACTGCTGGTCATCCCTCCGCCCCCTCCATAGCAACAAGCGCATTGCTAGCCTGCAGGCTAGTGACCAGTTTGTATGGAACTCAGCCACAAATTGTCGCCCATGGGATTGAGCCCTGATCCCTGAAGGATGACAGAAATTGAAGGAAAACCACCTCCCCTTCACTTCCCTCCACCAACAGGTAGTACAGGCAGCAGTAATAACATGTTCTTATCTTTCCCAGCTCCACCTAAACTAAGTCATGGCTAGAGTTTCCCTTTAGTGACAATGACCCCTCTGGTGTATTAGCCCATACTGTTCTATAGATATGTGATTTTATGTGTTTCTCCAGAGACCTGCAGCAGCTGGAGGACAGCACGCAGCTCCCCCTACTGGCACATTTCTCAGAGACGGTGGAGGGACTGACAACCATCCGAGCATTCAGGTACGCCTCATACTGACACCTGCAGGCCAGTCTAGTTAGATAATGTGCTGTCACCCAGTGGCGTACCTAGGGCATTTGGCACCCGGTGCTGGGTATTAAAAGACCCCCCCCCCCCCCAAAAAAAAAAAATGGGCGTGGCCACAACCTGCGGCGTGCTTCGCGGCAAAAATGGGCGTGGTCATGACCGGATGAGGGCGGAGCTAACTGTAATTTAAAGTATTAGCTAGTATAGTTGCCCCAGTATAGCTAGTAGTTTCCCCCAGTATAGCTGCCCCCAGTGAAACTAGTTGCCCCCAATGAAGTTAGTATAGTTGCCTCCAGTATAGCTAGTTTAGTTGCCCCCAGTATAGCTGGTTTAGTTGCCCCAGTATAGCTGGTTTAGTTGCCCTAGTATAGCTAGTTTAGTTGCCCCAGTATAGCTAGTTTAGTTGCCCCCAGTATAGCTAGTTTAGTTGCCCCCAGTATACCTGCCCCCAGTATAGCTAGTATACCTGCCCCCAGTATAGCTAGTTTAGTTGCCCCCAGTATAGCTAGTTTAGTTGCCTGCAGTATAGTTGCCCCCAGTATAGCTGGTATAGTTGCCCCCAGTATAGCTGGTATAGTTGCCCCCAGTATAGCTAGTTTAGTTGCCCCCAGTATAGCTAGTATAGTTGCCCCCAGTATAGCTGGTATAGTTGCCCCCAGTATAGCTGGTTTAGTTGCCCCCAGTATAGCTAGTTTAGTTGCCCCCAGTATAGCTAGTATAGTTGCCCCCCAGTATAGCTAGTTTAGTTGCCCCCCAGTATAGCTAGTTTAGTTGCCCCCAGAATAGCTGCCCCCAGTATAGCTAGTATAGTTGCCCCCACTATAGCTGGTATAGTTGCCCCCAGTATAGCTAGTTTAGTTGCCCCCAGTATAGTTGCACCCAGTATAGCTGGTATAGTTGCCCCCAGTATAGCTAGTTTAGTTGCCCCCAGTATAGCTGCCCCCAGTATAGTTGCCCCCAGTATAGCTGGTAGTTGCCCCCAGTATAGCTGGTAGTTGCCCCCAGTATAGCTAGTTTAGTTGCCCCCAGTATAGCTGCCCCCAGTATAGCTGCCCCCAGTATAGCTAGTACAGTTCCCCCCAGTAAAGATGCCCAGGAGGGGGGGAAGCAGCGCTAGAAGAAGGGGCAGTGGGGGCAGCGGTGGGGAGGGGGGAAATATCCCCCCCCTCCCTCACCTGGGACCCCTCCTTCTGCCTCTCTCTCCCCCTCCAGAATAGCTGCGACAAGTGTGGGGCGGCCGGAGGCGTATAGACAATTACTCACCTAATCTCCGCGTTCCCAGCGTCATGACGTTACAGGTCTCCGCCTCCAATGCCGCCCACTGTGCTTCCGCTAATCAGGAAGCACAGTGGGCGGCATTGAAGACGGAGACCTGTGACGTCATGACGCTGCGCTCCACGCTTGGAACGCGGAAATCAGGTGAGTAATAGTTCATATGCCTCCGGCTGCCCCGCACTTGTCGCCGCTATTCTGGAGGGGGAGAGAGGCAGAAGGAGGGGTCCCAGGTGAGGGAGGGGGGGATATTTTTCCCCTCCCCACCGCTGCCCCCACTGCCCCTCCTTCTAGCCCTGCTTCTCCCTCCTGCTGTGCTGCTGTGGGGGGTCGTGGTGACACCCCCCTGGGTGTCTGACACCCGGTCCGCCCCCCTGCGCACTATGGTAGGGACGCCACTGCTGTCACCTTGAATAGACAATCAGATTTCACCTTTCCCGAAATTAAAGGGGCAGTTTAGTGAAAATTATTATTTTCCATTAATGACATATCAGTTATTTAATATGGAGAGCAAATGTTTCTCCATAGATCTTGTGTTAAAAAAAGTAGATGATATCACTTAATTCTGCTTTCGCAGAGAGCTGAACTGCTTCATTAGCATACTAAGCGACGGACTTCACTGATACCAGACACTCAAGCTGATTTATAACCCTGATTCACACACTACAGAGAGCTGTGCTGTTCTCTGTAACTAGCTAAGTAAATAAACAAACAGGCTGGTAAGTAACGAATTAGCAGCCTGCTTTATCTATTTACTTAGCTAGTTACATGTGAGAACAGCAGCTCTCTGTAGTCAGTGATCCAGCGTTATAAATCAGCTGCAGTGTCTGCTTTCAGTGAAGTCCGTCCGTACGTCGCATAGTATGCTAATTAAGCAGCTCCGTTCTCTGTGAAAGCAGAATTAAGTGATATCATCTACTTTTTTTAACATAAGGTCTATGGAGAAACATATGCTCTCTATATTAAATTACTGATATGTGATTAATGGTAAATAATAATTTTCTTTAAACTGCCCCTTTAAGGCAAAAAAAAAAAAAACGTTAAAAACATTTAAAACATAAAGGTTGGCCTACTTTGAGAAAGTCAACAGATGGCACAAGCTGAAAATTATAATTTATTGAAAACACAACAGACAACGATCTTGCAGGCTGAGTTTCGCTTCCTTGGGTCTTGGTTTGGCAAGCAATTTAGCACAGAAAGAAGAGTTCTCATTGGTTGCTGTGGGTTACCGGGGTGTAGCAATAGCCATAGCAGCCATTGCAACTGCTATGGGGCCCTGGAGAGGAGGGGACCCAGGTGGTACTTGATGTGTTCACTTGGTTTCTTCACTCTCTGACTTTGTCTCAGTGCCCATGGACTATACACAGTGTATATTGCATGGGAATGTAAATTGCCCAATCAACTCATATCCATAGGGTAGGGGCAGGTGGCATTGCTCAAGAGTGTATAGATCTGATGGCCCCATAAAAATGTTGCTATGGGGCCCCATAGTCTCTAGCTATGCTACTGGTGGGTTATGTGTAAAATGTTACATCATCTGGGTGTGGTGCTTAGCTTTTGGCTCTTCACACCTGGGCTTCACACCTGCCGTTTGGTTCTCCAGATATGAAGCCAGATTCCGGCAGAAGCTTCTAGGACTCACCGACTCCAACAACATTGCCTCCCTCTTTCTGACTGCAGCCAATCGCTGGCTAGAAGTGCGTATGGTGAGTACATTCACAGGGAGGTCAGTCATTTGCTAAGCAAACATCCCATCCAGGCAGTGCTGCTTTTGTGCTGTCCCAGTCTTTATAAGTCTTATTTATCATATTACAGGAATATATTGGCGCCTGTGTCGTGCTGGTAGCGGCCGTCGCCTCCATCACCAATCGAATGCATGGCAACTTGACTACTGGATTGGTTGGCCTGGGACTCACCTACGCCCTGATGGTGAGTGAGACAAGAGTTCTGGGGGGGGGGGGGGGGGGTCATTGGTGGAGATCCCTTTCCTCTAGCATTTCCCCCCTTTGTACAAGCACACTATCATAACTCCAATATTGAAAAAACTATCTTTGGATGTTTCATCCCTCTCCACTGGCCTGTTTCTCTTCTCCCCTTTTCAGCCAAATTGTTTAAATTACACGTTCCCCAAGCCTTCCTTTTTGACTACTTTTTTTTACTAACCTCCCTCTTTCATCAACTTAAGTCTTTAGTCTTCCAACCTAACCACTTCTAATGGCCAAATCTAAAATCTTTGCTGTTTTACTCATCTCGTTCCTCTGATGTAGCTCCTCTCTGTCAATCCCTCCACTGGCTATTCATCTCTGTCAGTGTCTCAACCAGTTACAGTATGAATCAAATATAGAGTTCAGTTCAAACTCCTCCTTCTCACTTACAAAACTCTCTCCAGTCTCCTAATTTCCATATACCACTGTGCACTGCTAAGGATTAGTGATGGGCGAACAGTGTTCGCCACTGTTCGGGTTCGCCTGGATTTTGACCTGTTCGGGTTCGGTTCGGCACCCCCCGAACACCTCATGGTGCCCCGAACAGGCCTTCTTTGTTCGGCCAAACACAGCCGTGTCCGGCCGAACATAGCCCCCTATAGGGTCCCAGCATAAAGGGAGAGCATGCCCCGAGCGCGGGGGGGGGGGGGGTCGGAAATGCCCCCCACCCCTCCCCGCTAAGCTCTCCCTTCTGCTGGACCCTATAAAATTAAATCTAAGTACCCCCGAAGGCTGGCAGGAGGAGGGCAGGAAGCGGGCAGCCGGAGAGCATAGGCGCTAGTACCATCTGGTACTTCCGCCCTCTCTCTGACGCACTTCCTGTTTACTTTTGTAAGTCGCGTCAAGAGACAGCAGGAGTACCACGATGACGCGTACGAGGG
Organism: Hyperolius riggenbachi; assembly: GCF_040937935.1. Lineage (NCBI taxonomy): Eukaryota > Metazoa > Chordata > Amphibia > Anura > Hyperoliidae > Hyperolius > Hyperolius riggenbachi. The sequence goes on from NC_090656.1 coordinate 208,566,894, forward strand.
TACGTGTCATCATGTAGATGACGCGTACCCTTGTACGCATCATCGCGGTACTTCTGCTCTCTCTTGACGCGATGTTGCTGCCTTTCCGGATTGTCCCATATACAGTGGAGGAAATAATTATTTGACCCCTCACTGATTTTGTAAGTTTGTCCAATGACAAAGAAATGAAAAGTCTCAGAACTGTATCATTTCAATGGTAGGTTTATTTTAACAGTGGCAGATAGCACATCAAAAGGAAAATCGAAAAAATAACCTTAAATAAAAGATAGCAACTGATTTGCATTTCATTGAGTGAAATAAGTTTTTGAACCCTCTAACAATAAAAGACTTAATACTTAGTGGAAAAACCCTTGTTTGCAAGCACAGAGGTCAAACATTTCTTGTAATTGATGACCAAGTTTGCACACATTTTAGGAGGAATGTTGGTCCACTCCTCTTTGCAGATCATCTCTAAATCCCTAAGGTTTCGAGGCTGTCTCTGTGCAACTCTGAGCTTGAGCTCCCTCCATAGGTTTTCTATTGGATTAAGGTCCGGAGACTGACTAGGCCACTCCATGACCTTAATGTGCTTCTTCTTGAGCCACTCCTTTGTTGCCTTTGCTGTATGTTTTGGGTCATTGACGTGCTGGTACACCCATCCATGACCCATTTTCAGTTTCCTGGCAGAGGGAAGGAGGTTGTCGTTCAGGATTTCATTATACATGGCTCCGTCCATTTTCCCGTTAATGCGATTAAGTTGTCCTGTGCTCTTAGCAGAAAAACACCCCCAAAGCAAAATGTTTCCACCCCCATGCTTGACGGTGGGGACGGTGTTTTGGGGGTCATAGGCAGCATTTTTCTTCCTCCAAACACAGCAAGTTGAGTTAATGCCAAAGAGCTCTATTTTGGTCTCATCAGACCACAGCACCTTCTCCCAGTCACTCACAGAATCATTCAGGTGTTCATTGGCAAACTTCAGACGGGCCTGCACATGTGCCTTCTTGAGCAGGGGGACGACAGAGGTCGATTGATGGTCATTTTGTGCTCCTTCAATTTTCGATCAATCGCACCAACAGTTGTCACCTTCTCTCCCAGCTTCTTGCTAATGGTTTTGTAGCCCATTCCAGCCTTGTGCAGGTCTACAATTTTGTCTCTGACATCCTTGGACAGCTCTTTGGTCTTTCCCATGTTGGAGAGTTTGGAGTCTGCTTGATTGATTGATTCTGTGGACAGGTGTCTTTTATACAGGTGACTAGTTAAGACAGGTGTCCTTAATGAGGGTGACTAATTGAGTAGAAGTGTCTAACCACTCTGTGGGAGCCAGAACTCTTAATGGTTGGTAGGGGTTCAAAAACTTATTTCACTCAATGAAATGCAAATCAGTTGCTATCTTTTATTTAAGGTTATTTTTTCGATTTTCCTTTTGATGTGCTATCTGCCACTGTTAAAATAAACCTACCATTGAAATGATACTGTTCTGAGACTTTTAATTTCTTTGTCATTGGACAAACTTACAAAATCAGTGAGGGGTCAAATAATTATTTCCTCCACTGTATATGTTACATGGTGTTTCTGTACAGCTGTGTGTTGTCTGCGCTGACCTTGTCTATACATGGAGCTTTTGTGAAATATTTATTTGCTGGACATCATGGAAGATGTTGGTGCTATAATAATTAATGTTTAATAAAATTTCACATTTGAGACATAACTTGTTCACAGTTAGCAATACTGACTCTAGGGAACTATGAAATGAGTTGGAGTTTAGGCACAGTGGCCTTATAGTTCAGGAAGGGAGAGCAGGATCACTGAAGGAGGGGGCGTAACTACAATTCATGGCCCCCCACCCGGCAAAGCTTTGATGGGGCCCCTTGGTCGCTTGGTGACCCACACAGCTTGGTGGCCCATATCATAAAACCAGTGTGGCCCTCAGGATCTTCACACCCATAACATGTGCAGCCACAAAATACCTAATCTGGAGTATCTGAGAAAAGTAAGGTTAGTAGTTGGGGGCCCCCCACACCTCTGGGCCCTCTGCAGTCGTAGGTCCTGCGCCCCCCCCCCTAGTTTCGCACCTGGCTGTAGATGATGGGAGCTAATTAGTCCTGATATCGCTAGAAAGTTATTACGAGGGAATACGATACGGTGTAATGTGAGATAACCACGTATGGAACATGTGTGGTCTGCAGCCCACCAGGACAGCGATTCTCAGCATACTAAATCTATTATTAGACCCCTCCAGTCAGACAGCTATACGCAGGGCTGAAACCAAAGGCATAACTATAAATAATTGGGCCACATAGCTAAATGTTAGTTTCCCCTTGAAGGTCCCTGACCTGACTTGAAGCCATTAACCTGAAATAGCCCCAGCCGGCAATAAACTTGATGATAACCTTGACCGCTATACCAAAATCACACTCACGCTAACATTAACTCAGCTCTATGAAATTGTGACAGAGGAACAAACAGAGAGAGTGGGGGTGGGGGGTGGGGGGGGGTGCATCTGCTGGAAAGGAGCCTGATCAGATGGGCAGAGATCCAAGGGATGTGCATGAAATACAACAGATGTATGAATAATCAAAAATCTAATCTGCTCTACAGCTTTTCATGGTAAAAAAAATTCCTGCAGAATGCCTATATACTCTATATTAGTACTCCCCTTAATTATAGTGCCCCCCATAATCAGAAAACCTTTATTCGACGAGTACAGTGGTTGTCGTACCTGGAATTGATTGCGGTACACATGGCGTTAGCAAAAACTCAACAGGCAAGACAATTGGCACATACAGGACAGAAATGACTCAGGACAGCAATATGATAGCAGTAAGGGAAGGATAACTAATACATGTAGGTAGTTCATCATTCACAGCATTTAGGGAAGTATGAACCGGGCTGGCAGTAAATAAAACATTGTGGGAGTAGTTAGGAGGGTTCTAATAAGAGTGTTGCACCCATGCGGTGCTTGGAGGGTCAGAGAGAGCTCAGGAGAAACTTTACTGTCCAGTTGATGGGGTTTCCGCAGGGGGCGGGCCTGTCTGGGGAGAGCTGCGGTTCACCCTGAGGAGAGCCTGAGGAAAGGAGGTGCTCCTGTGCCTGGTGGTTCTAGAGGGGATGGTCCTGTAGCAGCAGCCTGATGGGAGGAGCTCAAAGAACCGGTTGCTAGCGTTGAAAGGCTCCCGTGAGATCTTAGTGGCTCTTGTCTTCATTTTGGTCGAATGGAGGAGGTCAAGAGGTGGCAGGGTTGAACCAATGACTCTTTCCTCAGCGTCAATAACCCTTTGGAGCTAGTACCTGTCACTGGCGGTAGCGCCCGCATACCAAATAATGATGGATGAACAGAGCATTGACTCTATGGTAGCGGTGGTGAAGCTGGTGAGTGGCTCACATAGCATCCCAAATTTCTTTAGTTGTTACGAAAGAATAACCTCTGCTGTTCCTTCCTCTGGATCTTGGTAGTGTTCTGCCTTCATTTTAAGTTGGCAGATATGGTTTTGCAGAGGAAACGACTGATACCCTGGAGACTTCAGTCCTGTCGATGAGAACAGGGTGGAGTGTGGAGGCAAGTTTCCCAAAGTCCACTCTATTGTTCCCCTCATTGTAGTGCCCCCAGTTAATATTCCCAGTTACAGTATTCTCATATCTCAAGTTAAAGTCATAGTGGCCTCAGTCACAGCACTTCCATGTATAGTGCCTCAGTTTTACTGCCTTCAGTTAATATTCCTCCTGCTATAATGCCCTTATTTATAGTGCCCCCAGTATAGTATTTCAAATATAGTGCTGTCAGTTACACTGTGCTCCTGTGTGCACCTCTAGCACTATCTGAAGCAGCACTAATTGGTGAAAGGGAATACATGTTTCCTGAACCAATAAGATTGATTTTTACTGTTAAAAATACTTTTATTTTCTCAAATCATAGTGAAAAATGCACCCTGTAGCATTATTTCAAATTCAAATATCTTCAACATAAATTGTGACAGGAACAGTTTTGTGGTACAGTATAAATAGTCAAACAACATTTGTGTTTTATATCTACAGTAGCCCTTTTTATTTTTAAACTGGAATTGGTAAAACTGAGAAATAATGTGTTTTTTTTTCTATTTTTTTCCTCTTTTTCCCATTAAAATGCATAGAAAATAAAATTGTTCAAGGGGAAAAAATGCCATACAATGAAAGTCTAGTTTGTCTTGAAAAAAATATATATATTTCATTTAGGTGTCATACATAGGGATGAATTGTTGCTGATTAAATAGGGACATAGCTAAAATGTAAAAACTGCTCTGGTCCATAAGTGGGAAACAAGGTCTGGATGCGAAGTGGTTAATCCAATCAGTTTTACCTTTAGCAGTTAATTGGAATAATTGTGTTTATGTGATACTTTTATATTTTTTAAGTATCTGCAAATAAATGTTATTATAATTCATTCATTCTGCTTGTGAGTTTGCATTTAGCAGGAGGTTGTGACATAACAATTACCGGTACTATAGGTGTCTGAATACATTTTGAATGCACCTTTACGTATATTCAGTTACTTTATATCCATTTGTTTGTTATAAATTTATTTTCAGTTTTGCAGTCTGTAAAAGCAGGATAACAACCAATTACAGTCATCCACTTGTATAGCAGTACTGCCCAACTCCTGTCGTTGAGGTTCGAGGTCCTCATACATTTTTGGAACAGCTCAAATGAGCTGATGGGATTGAATCAAGAAAGATGTGGTTCATCAAGTAGGACACATTTCTCCATTTCTCATTCCATCCTAGCACTGGCATGGATATGGCCCTCGAGGGCTGGAGTTTGACAGCCTTGTTGTATAGCATGTAGAGACAAGTCTGTACTTGAGTAACAATTCCTTGATTTTGATTGGCTGTGCCAGATTGGTGAGAGTTTCCATTCCTGCAGTGTGATAGGATGACGGTGTGGCATGCGTCCTGTCCTGCCTTTTGGTGATGATCCCACCATGTTCTGCAGGTGTCCAACTACCTGAACTGGATGGTGCGCAATCTGTCAGACATGGAGATCCAGCTGGGGTCCGTGAAGAGAATAAACAGCCTAATGAAAACAGAACCAGAAAACTATAAGGGGCTTCTGTGTGAGTTGCCATTATCTTTGAATAATTCACCAGGTGACATCACTAGATCATGAATAATTAATGAGCCTTCTGTGTCCAGCCTCCTCGCAGATCCCGCAGAACTGGCCAGAAAGTGGAGAAATCCAGATCCAGAACCTGAGTGTCAGATATGACAGTTCACTGAAACCTGTCCTGAAGCACGTCAATGCCCATATAACGCCTGGACAGAAGGTACGTAGGTATGTTGCCCATGCTTTAAGGCACAAATGGGCACACGGTGAGGGACACCCAAGCGATGGTGGAAACCTAACATAATATCAATACAGAAGGCAGTTATGTCATCCATTGGTCTGGGCTCCTTTAACACATAGGTGGGCATATGGCAGGGATCACACCAGTGACGGTAGGAGGGTCACAGAAGGTAACTGCACCAACTCTAGGTTTGGGCTCTTTTTTGACATAGGTGGGCACAAAGTGAGGACCACCCCAGTGGTGGCAGGAGGCACACATAATCTATGAACAGAAGGCAACTAACTCAGCTGTTCATCTGGGCTTTTTTATTCCTTAAATGGACGCAGCGCAAAGACCACCTCATTGGTAATGGGAGGCTCTCATAACGCCTAGGCAAATGCACCATATTACTGGGTTGCGTTAAGACATACACGGGCATTGGGTAGAAACCTAGAAATGTCAAGAAGCTCACACTGCATCAAGATCTTCACGGTTTTAAAATTACAGAAGAATCCCTCAAAACCCAAACAGTTGCCCACAACCGGTATTGAACCATCAACTTTGCCCAGAGCCCTCCTATACTTTATTGAAGATATGCTATGAATGTGATGATAGCGCTGCTTTCCCTGGAATACCCCTCCGAACACATGCAGTAAAAGACAGTTTTTCTTTGTTCTTCTAATATTTTGGGGTCTCGCTCTGCAGATTGGGATTTGTGGCAGAACCGGCAGCGGCAAATCATCCTTTTCTCTGGCGTTTTTCAGGATGGTGGATATGTTTCAAGGTGAGTGACCATTACTTGGAATAACTAGATCAATATAGGTGGAATGTATGAGGCCTGATTGAAAGTTATTGAAAATGTCCCAGTGTCTCTTTATGAAGGTACACATGGAAATGCTGTGCAGGTGTTTGTGAATGGCTTACAGCAATGTCTTTGAGAATTCATATTCAGCTGGGCCAGCATATCACACAATTCTGCCGTTTTCATAGGAGCATCACCATCCACCATGATTAACATACAAGGTGCTCCCATTCACTGTGACAGAACACTGAACTGCTGGTTCACAGACACCAGCACAGTATTCTCATGTCTACCTCCCTGAAAAAGAAACAGGAATAGTCTGATCATCTTTTAAATCAGCCCTTGTATTTGCCAGATGTCCCAGATGTCTCATTGTCAGTTTTCAGGAATGAATTGAATGACTACGGAGTCCATAACATGGTGTATTTTTCTGCTATTCTGATAAAACAGAAGTTTCGGCAACCATTGTTGTGCTGCTTCATCTTTATCAGTATTACCAACAGCAAATCAGTTCCTCTCGACGCGCGGCTCTGAGAGCCGAGCGCCGAAGCTGGGCGCCATCATAGCAGCAATGCTATGATGCGCACCCCGCGTATCGGTAATTAGGGGCTCTGGCGGCTGCTGGAATCTGAATTACATCTCCCCCCCGAGTTGCGACAAGTCGGAGGGGGAATAGTATTTAACGCCGCCTCGGAGTTTAGCGGCAGCAGGAAGAGCCGTCTTTTGGCTCTCCACGTGTTGAACTGAGTGACGCCAAAATAATATGTACTCATTAACAGGGATATGTGAGAGAGCAGGCTGGTGGTGTACTTTGTTTTCTGGTTGAACTCAATGGACGTATGTCTTTTTTCAATCCAAATAACTATGTAATTATATTAGAAGTGTCTTCCAAACCAACCTTTTGTGTCATTTCACATTGCGTCTGCCTGTTGCAGGAAGGATTATCATTGATGGAATAGACATTGCCAAACTGCCGCTACAGACACTGAGATCACGGCTGTCCATTATCCTCCAGGATCCCTTTCTGTTCAGTGGCACCATTAGGTAAGTGGAAGGGCAATGTGCTGGATGTCTTCTTGGTAGAAGAAGACCTGCTGGGATACTAGTTGGTGGGAGTTTACCAGATGGCAGGGACCATATCACACATTAGTGGATATACTCCACAACCCAGGATACACCAGATAGTAGATAGATAGCATAGCAGATGGTCAAGAATATGTTTGTGAGTGGTATATTCAATATTTGGGTTTATAATAGATGGTCGAGGTTATACTAGAGTGTGGGGTATACCAGATTGTTTTGGGCTAAACTAGAGTTATTTGGGGGTTACCAGACTGTGGCGGGTATACTCAATGTTTGTGAATATAGCAAATGGTAGGTGGTATTTTGGATGGTTGAGGATATAGCAGATGGTAGGGGATATACCAGCTTTTTGGGACCATATGGAACGATGTGGTGGTTATGCTGGATGATTGAGGCCTTAGTGGATGGTGGTAGGTAGGAGTTAGGGATATGGAAGTTGGTGAGCAATACACCAGATGTCAGGAGATAAACTGGGTAGTACGTTGTACACTAGCTCGCAGCATGCCAGACGGGAAAATCCTGGATGGGGAAATGTAAAAGTATGATATTTATAAAGACTGAGAAGTAAAACGCCTGAGCTTGGGTTTGAGAATTAAGGTGATTTGTGAGGCTTCAGGAATTCTCTATACAGTACATATTTGGTTTGCTAAGATGGATTTATGGGCATCATATTTATTGATGGATTTGTGGTAAATCATTTTTTAAACAAAAAAAAAAATACTAATAATCTTATTAGTTTTGTACAACTTCCAATCAGATGTCTTGTTGTTATTATGTGATGTTCCACTGGGCCAGTGTATTTCTCATATTAGGAATGACTGGAGCAGCTCATAATGTCTTGGCCTCTCTATTGTGTCTGCAGGTTTAACCTGGACCCAGAGAGCAAATGTTCTGACTCTGTGCTGTGGGAGGCATTGGAGATCGCTCAGCTCAAACACGTGGTGAAGGCACTGCCAGGTGGACTTGGTATGTGGTTGATTGCGAGAACGATATAGAGGGGGATAAACAGAATGTGTTACAAATAAGAGAAATAGGAAGGGGAGGAAAGGGAGGTTTTTATGGGGGAAAGCAGAAGGGGAGGTGTTTTATGAGGCAGGATGGGTAAAGAGGAAAGGGAGGTGTTTGTGAGGCAGGATGGGGAAGAGAAAGGGGAGGGGTTTCTGAGGCAGGATGGGGAAAGCGGAAGGGGAGGTGTTTATGAGGCAGGATGGAAAAGAGGACAGGGAGGTGTTTGTAAGGCAGGATGGGGAAAGCGGAAGGGGAGGTGTTTGTGAGGCAGGATGGGGAAAGCAGAAGGGGAGGAGTTTGTGATTCAGGATGGGGAAAGCAGAAGGGGAGGTGTTTGTGAGTCAGGATGGGGAAAGAGGAAGGGGAGGTGTTTGTGAGGCAGGATGGGGAAAGCAGAAGGGGAGGAGTTTGTGATTCGGGATGGGGAAAGCAGAAGGGGAGGAGTTTGTGAGTCAGGATGGGGAAAGAGGAAGGGGAGGGGTTTGTGAGGCAGGATGGAAGGGTTTGGGTTCCTGGAGAACTGGGCAGACTTTGCAGTCGGCTACAGGTTCTACCGCAGGGATGGGCTGCACCTTAATGGGGAGGGTGCAGCTGCATTGGGGGAGAAGATGGCTAAACGGTTGGAGGAGATTTTAAACTAGGATCTGGGGGGAGGCGGGAGGATAAAGTCTCAATACGTAGACAAGATGAGGTAAAAAGACAGTGGGAACCTATCATTATGGAGGGTGGAGAGGGGGTGGGGACAGTGTAAAGATTAAGGAGGTTGGTAAAAATTCAAGTAGCCAATTTCATGTAAACAAAATTGGTAAATGTGGTGGTAAAAATATAAAGTGCATGGTAACCAATGCTCGGAGCCTTGCAAATAAAATAGACGAACTAGAGTTCATTCTGAATGACAAAGGCTATGACATTGTGGGAATAACCGAGACATGGATGGATGAAAGCCATGACTGGATAGCTAATTTAAAAGGATACAATGTGTTTAGGAGGGATAGAACAGGGAAAAAAGGTGGAGGGGTTTGTCTCTTTGTTAAGAATTCTCTTACAGCTGTCCTCAACGATGAGATGGAGGAAGATTGCGAAGATGTGGAGTCCGTTTGGGTAAATATTCATGGTGGAAATAAAAGTTGCTAATTGCTTATTGGGGTATGCTACAGGCCACCTCTTATTAATGAAGCTGCAGAACTGCGATTACTACAGCAGATTGAAAAAGCTGCAGGTAAAAATGAGGTCATAATTATGGGCGACTTCAACTTTCCAGACATTGACTGGAGTATTGAGGCTACCCATTCTGGTAAAAGCAGCAGATTTCTGGCAGCACTACGGGACAATTACTTGACTCAAATGGTAACTGAACCAACTAGGGGGCATGCGTTACTGGATCTGATTATTTCTAATAGACCAGATAATGTATCAAATGTGCAGGTTCAAGAACATTTGGGAAATAGTGATCACAACATGATAACGTTTGATCTGGTGACTGATAGGCCACGGGGCAGCGGGACCACTAAAACTATGAATTTTAGAAAAGCAAAGTTCACTCAAATTAGGCAGGCACTAAGTTTGGTGAACTGGGATAATGTACTACAAGGGGAAGACACTGAAGGGAAATGGCAAGCTTTTAAACTTATACTCAATCAATACTGTAGTATGTATATCCCATATGGAAACAAAATGTCTAGGAATAAAAAAAGGCCTCTATGGATGAATAGAAAGGTTAAAGATAAAATGAAGAGGAAAAAGAATGCCTATAAGGTCTTAAAACAGGAGGGGACCGAGGCTGCACTAAGCAATTATAAGGAGTGCAATAAAAATTGTAAAAAAAGAAATTAGGCAGGCAAAGATTGAAGCTGAAAAACAAATCGCTAAGGATATCAAATCTAACCCAAAAAAGTTTTACAAGTACATTAACTCTAAAAAAAGAAAGGTTGACTCTATAGGACTCCTAAAGGATGAGGATGGGAACTCAATGGTGGATGACCAAGGTAAGGCAGAGTTATTAAATGCTTTCTTTGCTTCTGTCTTCACAAAAGAAACAGCACTGTTGCAAACTACAGAGGCAGAAGAGTCTCAATCTTCTAACTGTAATATTAAATACTTAACGCAGGAAGAAGTGAAGGCAAGACTAAATAAATTAAAAATAGACAAGGCACCTGGCCCGGATGGCATGCATCCTCGGGTCCTAAGGGAATTAAGTTCAGTTATAGATAAACCCCTTTATCTTATCTTTTGTGACTCTCTTGCAACTGGCAGAGTCCCAGTGGATTGGCGTACAGCCCACGTTTTCCCATTATTTAAGAAGGGCAAAAAATCTGATCCAGGAAATTTTAGACCTGTAAGTTTAACATCAGTTGTATGTAAACTATTTGAGGGGTTACTAAGAGATACTATACATGACTTCATAGTAGAAAATAATCTTATTTCTCAGCATCAACATGGGTTTACTAAAGACAGGTCCTGTTTGACTAACATGCTCAGCTTTTATGAGGTAGTGAATGCTAATATGGATATTGGGAATGCTGTAGATGTGATATACTTGGACTTTGCAAAGGCCTTCGACACTGTTCCCCACAAAAGTCTGGTGCAAAAGTTGAGGATGCAAGGACTGGGGAAGAGTCTGTGTTCATGGATAGGGAACTGGCTAATGGACAGAAAACAAAGAGTTGTGGTCAATGGATCATACTCAAAATGGGAGACTGTTAGCAGTGGGGTCCCACAGGGGTCTGTTCTGGGTCCAGTGCTCTTCAATTTATTTATTAATGACCTAGTAGATGCAGTAGTGAGCAATGTTGCTATTTTTGCAGATGATACAAAATTGTGCAGAATCATCAACTCTCAGGAAGATAGTGTCATATTGCAACAGGATCTGGATAGGATGGCTATATGGGCACATACATGGCAGATGAAATTCAATGTTGACAAATGTAAGGTCATGCATTTTGGACGTACTAATGGTCTAGCACCATACAAAATAAATGGGATACAGTTGGGGACATCAAACTTGGAGAAGGACTTAGGAGTACTCATTGACAACAAGTTAAATAATCGTACTCAATGCCAAGCAGCTGCAGCTAAAGCTAACAAAATTTTGGGATGCATTAAAAGGGAAATAAAAACTCGAGATGCTAGCATAATATTGCCCCTGTTTAACTCTCTAGTAAGGCCACATCTGGAATATGGAATTCAGTTCTGGGCACCACATTACAAAAAAGATATTGCAGTTTTAGAGCAGGTGCAGAGACGAGCAACAAAATTGATGCGTGGGATGGAAGGTCTCACTTATCGAGAAAGGTTAGATAAACTGGGTTTATTTAGTCTAGAGAAAAGACGCCTTAGAGGGGATCTAATTAACATGTATAAATACATCAGAGGGCAATATAATACCTTGGCGGATGAGCTTTTTGTCCCTAGGCCTTCTCAAAGGACTAGAGGACATGATCTGCGCATGGAGGAAAAACGTTTTAACCATTTATTTAGGAAAGGGTTCTTTACAGTAAGAGTGATTAAGATGTGGAATGCATTGCCACAGGAAGTCGTTATGGCAAACTCTATACCTGCATTTAAAGGGGGCTTAGATGCTTTCCTTGCGTTGAAAGACATCCATGGCTACAATTACTAGGTAATGCCTAATGATGTTGATCCAGGGATTTTATCTGATTGCCATCTGGAGTCGGGAAGGAATTTTTCCCTTTAGGGGCTAATTGGACCATGCCTTGTAAGGGTTTTTTCGCCTTCCTCTGGATCAACAGGGATATGTGAGGGAGCAGGCTGGTGTTGTACTTTATACTGGTTGAACTCGATGGACGTATGTCTTTTTTCAACCAAAATAACTATGTAACTATGTAACTATGGGGAAAGAGGAATGGGATGTGTTTGTGAGGCAGGATGGGGAAGAGAAAGGGGAGGGGTTTGTGAGGCAGGATGGAAAAGAGGACAGGGAGGTGTTTGTAAGACAGGATGGGGAAAGCGGAAGGGGAGGTGTTTTGAGACAGGATGGGGAAGGAGGGAGGGGAGATATCCGTGAAGTAGGATGAAGTGAGTGGGTGGGAGAGAGAAGGGTGGGTGTGTAGAGTAGAAATAGATAGACTGGGGGTGGAGGGGGGAGAATTCTACCCAGGAGTTCACTACAAGCGAGGCTAACATCTAAGAGATATATGAATGCAATGAGGATTTTTGGCCAAGATGGTCACAAAAGACAGTTTTGGAAGTGTGTATGGAGTTCCGATCTCCTGGCACAGGTCTTAAAAATACTGTTTAATAGATGAATAGTCAGTGGGCTCAAAGGGTTCCTTTTTTGTAAATGAGCTTTCCACAGCAAAATTTTGATTGCATGACCAGAGACTGTCATGAAACAGAGGCGTATTAGAGGGGTACAGGCATAGCTAGTGCCATGGGCGCCACCTCACTGTGGGCTCCATACCTGCTTCTGTGCTGCGCAGCCATGCCTGTCTCAGTGACTCCCCGTCGCTCAGACGTCAGATCAGATTCTGATATCCAGGGAACATGACTACTTAATTTATGTATGTAGGGGGCACTTGGCTTAGTGTTAGAAAAGAGGATAGCGAGGGAATAAGAAGAGATATTTCCAAAAAAATAACTTCAGCAATACATGAGACAGAAAACAAAGGCAACTATAGCACATGTACATGAGAAAGTATGCTGTTTTTAGAGGGGGAGGCGGCTCTGACTGGGGGTGGGCACAATTTCAATGTTTGCCACAGGCACAATATTACCCAAATATGCACCTGACCTTTTGAAAGAGCCAGATTTCAAGCTCTGTGGTTCTGGCTGCTCATGGTGTCATAGGTTCATTGTAAAGGAAGCTGGCAGAGTCTAAATCTGTCTGAGAGAACTGCAGCCTATATTACAGGTCGTCAGTGGTGCAGAAAGTGGCCAATGTCAGACCCCTCCTCACCAGGTAGTTTACAACTGATTTATTTGGCCTGAGCTAATCAAGGAGTTTCTATATGGACATAAACAAACCCTGCCACGGAATTTTTACACGGATCACATAATCTAAACAAAAACATTTGTGCCTGAACTGGGGCTATAAGGCTAGTTTTACACATAAAAAAAAGAAGTCCTACCGTTTTCCAAACAGGAGAGCAGCAGGGAAATAAACATAAAGAAGCTGCACAGAACTTGTATGAAAATTACATGTAAGCTGGAATAATTTGCATGTTATAGAACATCTGTACTCATTAATGCCATTCTGCAGAAATAGAAAAGCGGTAGGAGGTAATTATGTAAAGACAAGACTCTTTGTTTTCTTATTGTTGACACATCAGCACTGGTGAATAATTATAACATTGGAGGGTTGTGATTGGCTAGTGTAGTGACCTTTTTTCTTTTCTTCCCCAGATGCTTCAGTGACAGAAGGCGGAGAGAATTTTAGCGTTGGGCAGCGGCAGCTCTTCTGTTTAGCCAGAGCATTTGTGAGGAAAAGTAGCATATTAATCATGGATGAAGCCACTGCCTCCATAGACATGGCCACTGTAAGTGTATCGAGAGGGCAGTCTAAGGACCGCCCCCGCGGAGCTGGTCAGGAGGGAAGGGGATGTCTATTGCTCATGTGACCTGCTCTGATAACTCTTCTGTCTCCTCTCCCAGGAAAACATCTTACAGAAGGTGGTGATGACGGCCTTCCATGAGCGGACAGTGGTCATTATAGCAGTAAGTACCAGGAATTTGCTGGCTCATTCCACACATCACTGGGAGGAATTTATGAGACAACTAATCATATCTCAGAGATAGTCAAGTTTTTCCGAGAAAGGCGATCCAAGTGAAGGTTATGAGCTAGGCTGTGGAGTCACAGTCAGAGCAATTTTTGGGTACCTGGACTCAAAGTCGGTGGTTTCTTAAACTGAGGAGTCAGATTATTTTTTTGTATTCAATCCATAGCCCTGCAAGGGCTGTGAAGTAGGAGTTGAGGAGTCGGAGCAATTTCAGGTACCTGAAGTAGGAGTCGGTGGTTTCATAAACTGAGGAGTCGGATGCTTATTGTACCTACTCCATAGCCCTGGTGATGAGCTCTTCCCACCTTATAGTAGAAAATAGTGTAATACATTTAATTAGGCCAGATTTGCTGTTTAATTTATGTTCTCTATCCCCGGAGAACTTCATTAAGCAAGGTACATTGCATCAGTATTGATCAGTACAGGAAGCATCTGGTGATGATTGGGCTGTATAAAACTTCCCCAGGGGCCACTGTTAATTCCACAGAGCTTGTTATTTATTGCTTGTGGTCACATGATATAAACAAGCTGTAAGTGACCCATGATCATCCAGGGAGGAATTCAGAGCTTGGTACTGTGTATCTTGTAGTTAACTGACCCCGGCCAGATATCATTAGGTAACACCAGTGCTCATATTTTATGCTGAATAAAAAGAATCCGCACTAATTTTATGTCCCACAGTCCCCACGCCAGAAAAGGATTAACAAGAAGTGGCGTCCTATACAACATAGCACTTTTTTTCCACCACTGAGCATCACCTGGCTTTTTTAGTTTGATTTGGTGGGAGCTAGCGTCCACCAGGACCCTAGCCTCTCTCCATGCTCTAGGCAGCTGCTGAGAATTGCCTTGTGGATGACCCCACTCTGCCTCACACTGGGCACCTAGTGTGACACGAGAAGAAATACATACTTATATACTCCATATATAATACACATAAACCAAGATTTTCTATTTTGCAAAAAAGGCTCTGCATCACATCTCAGTATACTGTAGATTCAGGTCAGTAAAAGGTGCAGAGCAGGGAAGAGTATTTCCCTTTGCTGCCCCTGCTGGACTGCCAAGGCCTTTGCAAAATATCAGAAAATCATGCTAGGGAAACAAGATATACAAAATGTGGTCCTTTGGACGCCCCTACTTATGTACTCAGTGATGAAGTGTACTTTATTAACAATAAAAACATTTGTCGACACGGTCAATATTTGTCATCCAACAGATAACATGCACTACACATGTGTTCAGGTCTCCGCTGATCCCCCACCTCCCCTTAAAGAGAACCCGAGGTGGGTTTGAAGAATATTATTTGCATACAGAGGCTGGATCTGCCTATACAGCCAAGCCTCTGTTGCTATCCCAAACCCCCCTAAGGTCCCCCTGCACTCTGCAATCCCTCATAAATCACAGCCACGCTGCTGACAAACAGCTTGTCAGAGCTGGCTCTGTTTACCTCTATAGTGTCAGTCTGCTGCTCTCCCCACCTCCTGCAGAACTCCAGTCCCCGCCTGCATCCCTTCCCTCCCTGCTGATTGGAGGGAAGGGACGGGGGCAGGGACTGGGGCTATGCAGGAGGCGGGGGAGCAGCTGAGACTGACACTACAGATGTAAACACAGCCTCACAGCACGGCTGTGATTTATGAGGGATTGCAGAGTGCAGGGGGACCTTAGTGGGGTTTGGGATAGCAACAGAGGCTGGGCTGTATAGGCAGATACAGCCTCTGTATGCAGATAACATTCTTTAAACACACCTCGGGTTCTCTTTAATGTCGACAGCCAGGGAGGGGTGTAGCTATCTCACACATGTGTATAGGTAACCAAAAAAGTGACGAGATAGCTATGAACCAGGTATACAATTGTCTCTGAAGTTTCACCCCAAAGGGCTTCGTCAGGAGGTGAATAAAGTGTACAGTGCATAGACAACAACAATATTTACAACATCCCCCCTCCACCAAAATCCCCAGCAGTATATCAGCCCCATTAACAATAAAGTGTACTTTATCTATATATATAAAATCGGGTGTGTGTGTGTGTGTGTGTGTGTGTGTGTGTGTGTGTGTGTGTGTGTGTGTGTGTGTGTGTGTGTGTGTGTGTGTGTGTGTGTGTGTGTGTGTGTGTGTGTGTGTGTGTGTGTGTGTGTGTGTGTGTGTGTGTGTGTGTGTGTGTGTGTGTGTGTGTGTGTGTGTGTGTGTGTGTGTGTATGTATGTATGTGTGTATGTGCCGCGATCACTCGAAAACGGCTTGACCGATTTGAACGAAACTTGCTACACAGATCCCTTACTACCTGGGATGATATGTTCTGGGGGTCTCGCGGCCCCCCTGCATACCTGGGCGGAGCTACAAACAGCAAATCAGATTCCACCCATTCAAGTCAATGGAAAAAATGTGAAAGGCTTCCATTCTCACAGTAATCAAGCCAGAGTCCCCACACTTGGCACAGCTGGTCACTTGGTGACCGAGGTTACAAATCCAGGAAAAGTGGGAGGAGCATAAAACAGCCAATCAAATTTCAGCCGTTCATTTTAAATGGGAAAATGTAAACTGCAGCCATTCTTAGACTGTTAATCGCAGGGTTCTCAAACTTGCCACACTTGGTCACTGGGTGAATGTGATTAAGATTCAAGAAAATTGGTGGAGCCTACAACAGCCAATCAAAATTCACCTATTGATTTTCAAGGGGAATATTTAAACTGCTGCTATTCTTACACTTTTAATGGCAGAGGCTTCAAACTTGCTACAGTCGGTCATTGGGTGACTGGGGTCCAAATTCACTAAAGGGGCGGGGCCACATACAGCCAATCAGATTTCCTTGGTGGATAAACTGCTTCCATTCACACATTTTTGATGCCAGGAACCTGACAGCTCACAAACTTGGTCATTGAGTGACTGTGTGTCAAGGTTACAAAAAGTGGGCAGAGCCAAAACAACTTTTACTGGGAAAATATAAACTGCAGCCATTCTTACACCGTTAATGGCAGGGTTCTCAAACTTTGCACAGTTGGTCATTGGGTGACAGATTAAGATTTTGGAAGGTGGGTGGAGCCTACAACAGCCAATAAAAATTCACCTTTTGATTTTCAAAGTGAATATCTCATCTGCTACCATTCTCTTATACTGGTAAAAGCAAATGCCTCAAACCTGGTACAGTTGGTCACTGGGTGACTAGGGTCCAAATGCAGGAAGGGGGCAGAGCCACAAACAGTCAGATGTGTTTACTTTTCAATGGGAATATACAAAGTATTGATACCAAGGACCTCAAAGCTGATAAACTTGATAATTGAGTGACTGTATGTCAAGCTTAGAAAAAGTGGGCGGTGCCAACAACTTCATTTTTTACATTGCAGGGTTCCCAAACTTTACACAATTGGCCACTGGGTGACTGGGATGCATATTCAGAAATGTGGGTGGAGCCTACAACAGCCAATCAAAATGTACCTATTGAATTTCAAGGGGAATATTCACACCATTCTTACACTTTTAGTGGCAGAGGCCTCAAACCTTATACAGTCAGTCATTAGGTGACTGGGGCCCAAATTCACTAAAGGGGTAGAGCCACAAACAGCCAATCAGATTTGTTAGATTGATTTCAGCCATTCTGTTATTGGCAGGGTTCTCAAACGTGACACAGTTGGCCACTGGGTGACTGGGACTAATATTCAGAAAAGTGGGTGGAGCCTACAGCAGCCAATCAAAATTCACCTTTTGATTTTCAAGGGGAATATTTACATTGCTGCTATTCATGCACTCTAACATCATGCACTCTAGAGGCCTAACATCTGCTACAGTCAGTCACTGGGAGACTGGGGTTTAAATTCTGAAGGGAGCGGGCCAAAAACAGCCAATCAGATTTGTTTATTTTCAATGGTAAAATGCAACTTATTGATGCCAAAGACCCCAAAGCTCATAAACTTGGTAATTAAGTGACTGTATGTCAAGATTAAAAATAGTTGGCGGAGCCAACAACTAACTTTTTACATGAGGAAGTGTAAACTGCAGCTTTTCTTACACTGTTAATGGCAGGGTTCTCAAACTTCACACAGTTGGTCACTAGGTGACTAGGATTAATATTCGGAAAAGTAGGTGGAGCCTACAAGAGCCAATCAAAATTCACCTATTGATTTTCAAGGGGAATATTGAAACTGCAGCCATTCTCACACTGTTAATAGCAGAGGCCTCAAACCTGCTACAGTCAGTCATTAAGTGTTTGGGGTTCAAATTCAGTAAAGGGGCGGAGCCAAAAACAGACAGATTTCTTTGCTGGATAAACTGCTTCCATTAGCACAATTTTGATGCCAGGAACCCAAAAGCTCACAAACTTGGTCATTGAGTAGTGACTGTGTGTCAAGGTTACAAAAAGTGGGTCGAGTTAAAAACAGATTTTTCTGGGAAATTGTAAACTGCAGCCCTTCTTCACTGTTAATGGCAGGGTTCTCAAACTTAGCATAGCTGGTTACTGGGTGACTGGGATTAATATTCGGAAAAGCAGGTGGAGCCTAAAAATGCCAATCAAAAATCACATGTCACTTTTCAAGGAGAATATTAAAATTTCTGCCATTCTTGCACTGTTAATGTTACAAGCCTCAAACCTGGTACAGTTGGTCATTGAGTCACTGAGGTTCAAATTCAGAAAAGGGGACAGAGCCACAAACAGTGAATCAGATTTGTTTCATTTCATGGGAAAATACAAATTATTGATGCCAAGGACCCCAAAACTCACAAACGTGGGCATTGAGTAGTGACTTTGTGTCCAGGTTACAAAAAGTGGGCGGAGCCAAAAAACAAATTTCACTGGGAAAGTGTAAACTGCAGCCCTTCTTACACTGTTTATTTCAGGGTTCCCAAACTTTGCCCAGATGGTCACTGAGTGACTGAGATTAATATTCAGGGAAGTGGGTGGTGCCTATTACAGCCAATCAAAATTCACCTGTTGATTTTCAAGTGGAATATTTAAATTGCTGCCATTTTACACTGTTAATAGCAGATGCCTCAAACCTGCTACAGTTGATTATTGGGTGACTGGGGTTCAAATGCTGGAGAGGGGCGGAGCCACAAACAGCCTATCTGATTTGTTTAATTTCTATGGGAATATACAAATTATTGATGCCAAGGACCCCAAAGCTCACAAACTTGGTCATTGAGTGTTTGTGTGTTAGGGTTAGAAAGTGTGCGGAGCCAACGCCAGTCAAATACATACCCGGGCAATGCCAGGTCATCAGTGGGTGGAGACAAATACAAATTTCACTGGGAAAATGTAAACTGCAGCCATTCTTACACTGTTAATGGCAGGGTTTTTAAACTTTGCACAGTTCGTCACTGGGTGACTGGGATTAATATTCAGAAAAGTGGGTGGAGCCTACAAAAGTAACTTAAACTTCACCTGTTGCTTTTCAAGGGGAATATTTAATTGCTACCATTCTTGAACTGTTAATGGCACAGGCCTCAAACCTGGTACAGTTGGTTATTGGGTGACTGGGGTTCAAATTCAGAAAAGGGGGTGGAGCCACACACAGCCAATCAGATTTGTTTCATTTCAATGCACATTATTGATACCAAAGATCGCAAAGCTCACAAACTTGGTCAGTGAGTAATTGTGTGTTAGGGTTAGAAAAAGTAGGCGGAGCCAACACCAACCAAATACATACCCGGGCAACGCCGGGCAATCAGCTAGTTGTTAATAAAGTACACTTTATCGCTGAGTACATAAGTAGGGGCATCCAAAGGACTACCAAGGCCATCAGTGGGTTTCCCTACTCCCTAATGCAGAGTAATATGAAATGGCACTTACTGGAGAGGGATTGGAATAGCTACCTTTGCTGGGATTCCTGTCGTTAGCCACTCTCTGCTTGTGTCTCCCCTTGGCCCTGCTGCTGCGTCTTCTGCTGCCGTTGTGTTCCAGGTTAAAGCAACATGCACGCTGGAAGATAGATCATGTAAAACGACCGTTAAATGTTCATTCCACAATCCATCCTTCAAGTTATCCATGTGATGTTATGTGAAAGCTTTTAAAGGACTACAGACAATACCCTAAGCCAAGGGTGTCAAACTCAAAAATAAAGTGAGCCGAAAACACTGGGACCGAATCACAGGCCAACCTCAATGTCTACTGACCAGTGGGAAGGAGGAACATTCACTGCTGCTTGATCCATAAGGTTGCCATACTTGTGAAGGGACCAACCAAAGGACAAGTGTGGTAGTAAGACTAAAGGTGGCCATATAACAGGTGATATTGCGGGTCAATCAACCATCTGATTCGATAATTTTATGGAACCAGATGGAAATCGGTGCTGCAGCATGTCAGTCAGATCATTGATTCGATCAACTTCAAACTAAAACCGATCGAAGGCATCGATTGGACATTCTGGAAAATCTTGGTTGAAAGTGCTTGATCATGTGCATGGCGGTAATGGCGTCCAATATTGCGACAATTGACGTACGTGACTAACACCCGGAACAAGTGTAAATTTTCCCCAAGGCTGTATGTAGCAGTTTCAATTCTCACCTGTCCACTGGTGTATCTTCCTCCCTCCTCCTCTATCACTCGTGTGTCCGCTGTTACTGCAAGTGGGTATAACACTTGGCACGTGTATGACGTCACGCACGCACCTGTGCCAAGTGGTACACGTGCTCATGTTAATGGTGGACATGGGGGTGACGCCAGAGGAGGCCAGGAGTCAGGCCAGTGGACAGGTAAAATTTTACAGAGCACAAGCACCTGTGGGGGGTTTTCATACATAGAGGCTGCCAGACAGGTGGCGGAGGTGGCTGCACTGGGCCGATTTTGGATAGATCATCAGTCTGCTGTGTATGAGCAAGCAACCGATTCCTCACTGATCAGATTCAGTCAGAGAGAGAGATCTGCCTTTTGGTCGATCTGCCTATATAGCACCTTAAAAAGGAATCATTGCAGTTTGATCGATTCCTCTCTTATCATTATGTGATCATAGAGAGATTGATCATTATACCGCATTGGAAAAATATTGATGTGTGTATAGCCCTCTTTAGTTTTCCAGCTACAGATCAGGGAGGAGTAATGGATGACATTGGAGTAGTCAAACGAAGCAGGTTGATGCCTCAAACTCATCAGTTACTTTTCTGCCTCATCCAGAGCTCAATACTGAGCGAAGTTCCCCATCTACTGGCGGCAGGAGCACAGCTGTGATTGTTGCAGCTCATTTATACAGCAGTTCTGTGATTGATGCTCTCAGCACTGGCAGGGGTTAATGCTGTGTGCATTGTCTGTAATCGTGCTCAGATTACCGGAACATTCTGCAGATAAGAGACATAAACAGTGTTCCTCCATGGGAGAGAGAATTGGGTCAGACGCCCACGTGAGGAAATGTTCCATCTCTGCATTTACATTTGGGGGGATGTTGTCAGAGAAGAGTCAGGATGGGAGGAGGGTTGGGGGAGCAGAGTTGCAGATGAGACCAAGGAGCGGAGACTGCATAGCAGGTCCAATGCTGAGGAGGGACCTACAGGACCAAGTGATGGGACAATGCAAACAACATTTGTAAAGCATTTTTCTCCCGTAGGACTCCAAACGCATAAGCTTGTCTCAGACCAGTATTTGGTTGATTGGTAAATTTTGGTACAGAGGAAGAATTCTTTAAGTCTGCAAATGCCAGGCTAAACAGGTAGTTTTTCAGTCTGGATATGAATAACTCCAGAAATGGAGTTGTCTTTACTGAGTGTGGTAGGGAATTTCCAAAGGGTAGGGGCAGCATGACAGAAAGTTCTGGCTGCAAAGGTTTTGGTGTACACTCAGGGAGTAACCAAGTTTATGGATCCTGCTGAACTGAGGTTGTGAGGTGACGTTTCTGAAAGTCCTTCACGTATCCAGGGCCCAAAGTGTAGGGATTTGAAAGTCAACAGTCCAATCTTGAAGAGTATTCTCCATTTTTACAGATAGCCAGTGCAATGAGTGAAGAATCGGTGTAATGTGACAGTGGCAAGGCTTTTTTAGCAATCTGTCAGCAACATTCTGCACTATTTGCAGCTGGTACAGGTCCTTGTTTGGGAAGCCTGTATAGAGGGCATTGCCATGATGTGATGAAGGCATGAACTAGGGTTGGAAGACCCTCTGGGGGAATGAGATGTTTCATTTTTGCAATGTTCCTCAGGTGAAAGTAGGAATATTTGACTTTAGCCGAGATTTTGTTGCTGAAGCTCTCTTTACCATCGATTAGCACATCAAGGCTGCACACAAGCTCATAGCTATTTGTGTCTGAATTCCCTATTCTGATTGGTGTTGATTTTGAATAGAGCTGTTTTGATGCCAAGCGTTGGCTTTGGACAACAAGGACCTCCGTTTTGTCAGCATTCAGTTTCAGACAGTTGTCATTCATCCACTCTTGTAGCTCAGCTAAGCAAGAATTATTATTATTATTTTTGGAGTAGGGTCTGTTCTACCAAGTTTGAAGGACAAGTATAGCTGCATGTCATGAGCACAGCAGTGGTATGTTAGGCCATGTTGTTGGTTAATTGTACCAAGTTGTAGCCTGCCTTGGGGACCAAAACTGTGGAGTGGATAGCAGAGGAGGCCCAATGTTATAGAGGATCCTGGGTATGCTGTAGAGGATCCTGGGTAAGGGACAGCATGGGAGGAGTCCAGTAGAGCTGCAGATTTAAGCCACTGGAGAGGACAGCGTGGGATGTTGCAAAGCTCAAATTAAACCTGGGGAGTCAGGAAAGAGGACCACACAGGGAGACCAGAGTTAAAGAGGGACTCAAGGATCCAGTGGAGGACCTTAGCTGTAGGGATCTGAAAGGAGCCAGGATTAAGGACACTATTGGGGGTGGTATATAAGGTTGAGACAGCAGCTACAAATCAGAGTTGGGGAAGGCAGCCTAGGTAACTGACAACTGAAGAACTAATTTGAGAGCAAGGAAAAGAACGCCACATGGGCCCCAGAGCTATAGAATGTCTTGGGTCAGGCTTAAGTCAGGGATGAAGACAGCATGGGGTCCTAGGCTGCAGGGGGACCTGGGAAGCCAGACAAGGAGACTACATGAAGGGACCTGAGTTGCAGGTAGGAGTTGGAGGACAGCTTGAGCTAGCTAGAGGTGGGGACAACACTGATGGACCAGAGCTGCAGAAAGAAATAGGAAACCAGGGTTGGGACACCACTCTGGAGTTGGGAGTGGGCCTGTAGAAGGAGTTGGGGTGACCTGTAAAAGGAGCTAGGGTGTTTCCAGAGCTGTACTGTCCATTTGTGTTCCCTGCAGTAAGTAGCCAGTCGTGTCATGTGCTGCAGTTTGGTGATCTGTGGCCATCACTCTGCCTGTCTCTTGCAAGGAGCAAATATGTCTCTCACAGATGGTAAAACGGGCCTTATGACTGTGACAAGGATATGATGGTGACTCACACTGCTAATCATTGTGTAAATATTGTGCCTGTCTGTCACACATGATGCCTCATGTCTCTGACGGCTCCACCGCTGCCACTTCTATTCACTGTATAGTCCATAGTACAAAAAGCAATGTGTACTGACTGCTCAGTGATAGCAGCCAATCAGATACCAACTCTCATTATTCTCACCTGTTACTCTGGAGCATTGAAAAGGGGTGATGACCTATTTTAATTTGTAGTAACACGGGTTGTCACAGGATAAGCTGGTAAGAGTCTCTCACTGGTTAGAGCATGAGAAGCTTAACATCTGCAAATCAGCTGAATCGGGTGTGGGCATCAGGAGGTATTTAATAGATGTGTTTGCTAATGATCAGTGATTGGGCATGAGTTGGGCACCCAATGCTGTAGTAGTAGCCAAATGGCCAATATTAGAGCTGACGATGATCTGTTGTGTACATGATTGGCTACAAATAGCAGTAGTTTGGGTGATGGTGTTAGTGTTAGGCTTTGGGGGGAAGGGGGTTATTGGTAGGCACTTGGAGGGGAAGGGTGCTGGGTATATTTTTATTATTAAAGTGGTCAGAGACTCTGACATAACTTTCAATAAAAATGTGTTTTCCTACTTGTTATTACTCAGTTATCATATTTGCTT
This sequence comes from Hyperolius riggenbachi, assembly GCF_040937935.1. Taxonomy (NCBI): domain Eukaryota; kingdom Metazoa; phylum Chordata; class Amphibia; order Anura; family Hyperoliidae; genus Hyperolius; species Hyperolius riggenbachi. Next base: position 208,590,790 of record NC_090656.1, read on the forward strand.
TTGTGCACAAGTAATATTGTCTGTCTACAAATTACAAGTTTCCAAATTATCTTGCCTGAAAGCTGCCATTGCATTTTATTCCCACTGCTTTTTATTATATATTGAAATCTTCTAATGAGCTGTTCTGAACTGTGTGTGTGTCTGAAGCAGAGACAGCTTCTCAGAGAGTGTTTTTTATTTGTCACACACAAATTTATCAACTTTGGAATGTAAACAAAGATTGTTATCTCCAGTCTGGATGCAGATTTGAAGCTGAATAGCCTTTACATCATAGCAGGACAAAGTGCTGTGTTTAACCATTTCAGTGATGTTCTGGTACAATTTTTTTCTGGAATAGTAGCTTTAAAGCTATAAGGAATCTTTTAGAGCAAAGCTGTGCAGAGTCACTCTCTTCAGTAGCTTCTGTGAGGCTTCTCCAGTGTAGTGTTCCCTGTAACACTTGTTGCATAGTCTAATATACAAACTACAAGAAAGTATGTAAGGCACCGCAAGGCACTCACTACTCACCAAGAAGGGGGATTACTGGCACCATATATCCAAACCACCCATCTTTTTCATGAAAACATGGGTTTCAATTATAGTCATTAAAACATATAGTGACATTAAACATAATTATATGAAAATCATATACTTCAATGTCCTAATTCAAGAATATAGACAAGCATAAAATTGTTGCAACTATTGAGGTCACACCATAAAAGTCCACGCCAGATGCAAGTTTTATGCTTTCTGTTGCTTCCTCATGGACCAATAATCTTTAGGTTCACTGATTTCTAGTAGTTTGCATCATCATCTAATTTGAATATATATCTACTAGTAATAGCCAAACACTTTAAATTGTACAGAGTGAATCATGTATGCTCAAGATGAATCTCATATAACAACCATGTCCACCTGCAGATTCGGGCACCCAGCACACCTGGCGCATCGCTTGTATGTGCTTGCCGTGTGTCTGGAGGAGATAGGACAACTCACTTTTTAAAGGGTTCATATTTGAGTTATACATTTTTGGGCACCTCCTGCAGCTTTTTGTCATTCTGAGATACATACATACATATATATATATATATATATATATATATATATATATATATATATATATATATATATATATATATATATATATTTCTATAACATTTTTTGATGTGTGAGTGCAAATAAAAATTGCATGCAGTGCGCAACCTTTTACGATGCTACAAATGCAGAAATATAGCCATAATTGTCTTGCATCTGTTACACTGGAATGAAAGTCTAATATACCCCCTTCCCTATTTTCGTCCTGCTACTTTTTCTTCTGCATCATTCCCTCTCCCCATCTCTCAATTCCTTCAAACCCCCCCCCCCCTCCATTTCTCCTCCTTTTATTCTGCCCCCTCCTTCCTTCCTCCACCCCCTCCACCCATTTCTTCTTTCTCCACTCTCTCCATCTGTCACCCCCCCCCCCCCCCCCCGCAATTTTTTTCCTTTCTCCCATCTGCCCACCCTTCTCTCTCCTCATCTGTCCTCTTTCCCCCCCACCCCCGGTGTCTCTTCTCTTTCTTCCCCTCTTCCCCCTATCTCACCTCCCTCCCCCCCATCTCTCCTCTCTTTTCTTCCCTACCCCATCACTCCTCTCTTTCTCCCCCCCCCCCCCCCCGTATATCCTCTCTTTCATTTCTCCCCTCCCCCATCTCTCTTTCTCTCCCCCCCCCCCACACCTACACCTCTCCTCTCTTTCATTCTCCCCCATCTCTCCTCTCCCCCCCATCTCTCTTCTCTTCAATTCTTTCCCTCCCCCATCTCTCCTCTCTTTCTCCCCCCTGCCCATCTCTCCTCTCTTTCATTCTTCCTCTCCCCATCTGTCCTCTTTCCCCCCTCCCCCATCTATCTTCTCTTTCTCCCCCCTCCACACATACACACACCTCTCCACCCTTTCTTTCTCTACAATATCTCTCTCCCTTCCCCATCTCTCATCTCTTTCTCTCCCCTCCCGCAGCACCGGGTGCACACCATCCTGAATGCTGACATGGTGATTGTCATGAAGCGAGGAGCCATCATGGAGTATGACAAGCCGGAGCTGCTGCTGGAGCGGGAGGACAGCATGTTTGCCTCTTATGTGCAGGCGGACAAGTAGTGCCAGCCAGCCAGAGAATCTTCCAGAAGTGCAATTCATCGATCATCTAGTTTTTTAATTGTGTACATAGCATGTAAATAAAATCAGAATATGGATTATTTCATAATAATAAAACCCTTTTGCTGATTTTTCATGAATTCTTACCGAGTGGAGTCTGTTCTGAATGAAATATTTACTGCCTGTGTTTATACAGTGCCAACATACTGTGCAATAATGAATGAACAGAGTACTCAGTTCTGTATAGAATACACAGAGCCAATCACATCACTACTTGCACCTAACAGTGTCACAGCCAATGTGCGACTGCAATCTGTGGTCTGTATCCTATATTACTCATTATATAGATTTATACAGAGCCAATCACATCACTAGCTGCACCTAATGGTGTCACAGCCAATGTGCGACCGCAGTCTATGGTCTGTATCCTATATTACTCATTATATAGATTTATACAGAGCCAATCACATCACTAGCTGCATCTAATGGTGTCACAGAGATAAAATACATTAACTATTGATTTTTTTCTTACTCTGGGACACTTAATAGGCTGTCACTGATTAGAGACCGTAAAACATTTAGCCTGCTTTGTAAATGTTTCAATATAAAAGAAAACCCCGGGATACTTTTAAAAAGTAATTTTTAGGAGGAGGGTAAATATAATTGTTTATCTCATCAGTTTGGACTCGCATCTAATTTCCTACCACAGTCTATAGTCTATAATACACATCGTATAGCTCTTTATGGAGTACGTAGAGCCAGTCGTACCACAAAATATCCCTCATCTGGGTCACATCTATTGTCCTTCACCACGAGGCAGCCACTAGGGGTGTGCTCAGTAGGTCTTGCCCAAGGACTACTTACTGAATAGGATACTGGCTTACTGAATAGAAAGTACAGATTCAAACTCTGGTCTCCTCTGTCAGAGCCCGTGCCTTTAACCATTACACTATCCAGCCCTACACATATCTATGGTCTTTGTATAAAGTACACTGAACCAATCATCTAATGTTCTATCACACTTCCATATTATAGCTTACTTGTTATACAGCTCTGCACAGAGTACATAAATCCAGTGACAGTGGCAAGACTTCCTAACACTGCAGGGTGGCCTTTTGAGCACCTCGTTAGTGGCTACAGCTCTTGAGCACTTTTAGTCCCACAGGAGAAAAGCGCTATACAAATGTTCAGATAACACACTTATTTAGTGCCTCCTGTTTTAAGGTTCCTTATTATACTGTAGTGCCCCTCATTAGTATGCAGCTGCCACCCCCCATGTAGGAATTGGCAAGGTCACATTGGCTATAGTTTCTTTTTTTTCTCTATTTCCTGTTCATCCTCTGTGCACCTGTCCTGAGTATCGATCTCCTTGGTACAATAGTCATATATGTAGTACACAATAGTCACATGACCTTTGTGCTGGTAGTGAAGAAGTAGGTAGGTAGGAGGACAATGAGGGGAGAGGACAGAGAAGAGCTAAGGGGGAACATTTCAAACTTTCTCACCTTAACAGCAAAGCCCACACCCCCAATTAAAGTTCCCTCTCATGAGCCCTGACGTTCCACAGATTCCTGGTTGAGAAGGTCTGGTCTAACTTATTAAAACAGTTATCAATGTATGTCTACCTTAACGGTCCCTCGGAATATCTATGTTCTGCTGTATATTACACATCTGTATACCATGAAACCTTCTTGGGAGGGGGGGGGGGGGGGTAACAGTTTTAACTGCAACATATTTGAGTAATAGATGCGCCCACTACCTCCTCATGATTTCCAGTCATAAAACACTTTTGTATTTCAAACCAATGATTGATTTATTTAGAGACTGAGAATAATATTTAGGTAGTTAACCATACCTCCAATCTTCTGAGACAAGAAAAAGACCCTTCAGTGCAAACATACCTGGGCAAAATATTGGTGATCGTAATCAGCTAATTACGGTTACGCAAAATTTTGCATAGATTTTCACAATTATACGTATACACAATTACAATTTATAAATTCAATTGATTTTGCATAGTTATTTGTAATTTTGTGTAAAATTTTGTGTAATTTTCGCTTAATTTCATGCCGACATGCAGTGAATAGCAAAACCCCCAAACTTGCTATTGACACCAAATCAAAATAATTTTCCAAAAAGACCTTGTAGTTTTTGAGAAAATCGATATTAAAAATGCAAAGAAAAAATCGTTTTTAAAACTGAAAAATGAAATTTTTAAAATCGATTTTCTCAAAAACTACAAGTTTTTTGGAAAAATTATTTTTTTCACTTGTGCCCACTATTCTCCTTAACATATGTAGCAATTTTGGTAGCAATAGTATGTATGAGGGCTTATGAATTATTACTATTTCATATGAAATTATGATTTTCTCTGAACTATCACATTATGATTACGATGCGTAATTGCAAATTTTGATGCGATACACAACCCTCCCAACCGTTGTCCTGGTTACACCATCACATTACAGCCCCACCTTCAGGTTTCATTTACACTGCAGATCGCAATTGCATCAGGTGATTTTTACTGAATGCTAGCAACACAAGAAGAAAAACACACCATGTAAGACTTCAAAAACAAAACTTATAGGCATCAAAAATCAGAATCGCATGTAATGTAAAAGAGCCCTCAAACAGACACAACAAGGTTAATTAATGAGCACAAGACATAGCTTGACTTTCAGATCATTCGTCTTTCCCACCATCACTAATCTTCTGGTATGTTAGCCTTTGGAGGCAACAACAAGGCAACAATTTTAAGACTGGACATAATATGTAACCACTTTTTTATAGGTGAAACATTTATTCATATAGGTCTGAACATCAGGATGAAAGGATGGACCTTATAAGAGAAATGGGATTTGACTATGCTTCATACAACATAACATGCATATTGTATTATAAATGCTGTTACAATCAGGAAACATTCAGGTGGGTCTACCCAGTTATTATTTGTTATACAGGAGATTGGTGCTACTATAGCGTGATTCCTACTTTAGCCGTTGAAACCAGTAAAAAACAAACGCACAGCTTTTTGGTTTCCCCATAAATCTTCCATGTTAGGATTACCAGAGATTAGCCAATGAAACCAGTAGAAACAAACACACAAACAGCATACCCTTCTAAAATGTTATTTAATTCCTTTCTGTGTGTAATTAAACATGTCTTTGTTAAAAAATAAACAAGTTTTTGTTACGTAATTGTTGTTATTTAATTTGGACTTCATGAAGATCACTTTGTAGAGCTACTATGGCATGAACACTGATGGTAGGAATGCCATAGTAGCACCAGGAGATTTATATAAAGAAGTCAAATATATGACTCTAAGGTTCCACCAAAATATTGGAGGACTCTTTGGGGGTTAACCAGACACTGAAGCTGTAAATATAAAGCTAAGCAGTACAGATATGTGAATCTGAGGTCTCTGAGATATTGGTAGTTTCTCTCCAATATTATTACTATAGTTCATAGCCCCTAGGAGGGGGAGGGGTGCAGGCTTTGCACTTTCTATATTAATACAGAGTGCATGTTGGGTAAGGAATGTCTATGTAATCTGTATGAAGTTGGCGCACAATGGGAAGGCTTTTTCTTGGACTTGGCAGAATTTGTCAGGACAGATTCCTTGTTGTACTACACACATAGGAGGGCAATCACTTTCTCAGTGGGGTAGGAGCCCCCTAACCTCTCTTAATATTGTCCCAGCAGGAGTGGCGCCATATTTACATTATTATGTAAAGGAGGGGGAGACTTACAACCATTTCAATCTCCCATTCCTGTGGAACTTTCCATAACATAATCCTCTTTACATTCCGGGGGACAGGATGTGCTGGCGGACTGCGGTCTACAGAAGAAATTCCAGGAAACCATCAGAAGGGAAAGTAATTGTACCTGAATGTATTCCTCACATGATTTCCACACTGCAGAGTAGATGTAATGAGGGTCAACTGGCTACTACAAGACACAGCACATTTATATTGCGATTTTTGCTGCTGGTCAAAGCGCCAGAGCTGCAGCCACAGAGGCATGTTCAGTAGGCCGTAGCAGTGTTAGGGAGTCTTGTCCAAGGTCTCCGACTGAATAGATAAAGCTTACTGAACAGGAAGAGCCTAGATTCAAACCCTGGTCCCCTATGTCAGAAGATTCAAACCCTGGTCCCCTATGTCAGAAGATTCAAACCCTGGTCCCCTATGTCGGAAGATTCAAACCCTGGTCCCCTATGTCGGAAGATTCAAACCCTGGTCCCCTATGTCGGAAGATTCAAACCCTGGTCCCCTATGTCGGAAGATTCAAACCCTGGTCCCCTATGTCGGAAGATTCAAACCCTGGTCCCCTATGTCAGAAGATTTAAACCCTGGTCCCCTATGTCAGAAGATTCAAACCCTGGTCCCCTATGTCGGAAGATTCAAACCCTGGTCCCCTATGTCGGAAGATTCAAACCCTGGTCCCCTATGTCGGAAGATTCAAACCCTGGTCCCCTATGTCGGAAGATTCAAACCCTGGTCCCCTATGTCAGAAGATTTAAACCCTGGTCCCCTATGTCAGAAGATTCAAACCCTGGTCCCCTATGTCGGAAGATTCAAACCCTGGTCTCCTATGTCAGAAGATTTGAACCCTGGTCTCCTGTGGCAGAGGCATAGCCCTTAACCCATACACTATCCAGTCCCCTCCCCCATTTACCATTGCAGCAGCCATGTTGTCAACACATTCTCCGTTTATGAATCAGGAAGTCCTTTATCGCTCCGCGACTAATTCACCTCCCATAACACCAGCAGTGTTAGGATTGAGTCATTTCCATGTGGCCTCCTCCACCCCTAGATGCAGTCAATGTCACACTTATTAAAGTAGATCTTCTTATCTAGTAACCTATTTTTATTGCTATCAAAGATATTAACACTTGCATGAATGTAATCTCCTACCTACTCATTTATTCAACACTTGAGAAGTCTCCAGTCTAAGGCTCGGTCCACACTAGATGAGATTGCAGAACGCAATCCGCGTTCCGGGCTCCGGTTTTCTAAACCCGGACCGTAAACGGCTGGAAAACTAATCCGTGCTGCCCTTTTTGCAGCACGTTACCAGTCCGTTTACGTTTTTGCAAACAGATCCGTGCTGTGGACCGAATCATAGCTGTGGGTGGGGAGGGGCCGCCATGGGGGGGGTAGCATCCAGGAAGGGGGGCAGCTGGCACAGCGGCAGGAAGGGGGGGGGTGATCTCCCCCCCTCCCTCACCTGGGCCCCACCTTCTGCTCTCCCCCTGCAGCTAGTTTCCAAAAATCAAGCATGTCGCGAGTGGGGAACTCACTCACTTCCTTGTTCCCCTGCTCGTCGTGTGACTTCCTGCAATGCCACACAATGAAGTACAGAGGGCAGCTTGCTGCCGGATTGAATTTAAAAGAAACCAGCTGGAGAGGGAGTGGGAAAGGGGGGTCCCAGGTGAGGGAGGGGGGTCTGACCCCCCTCCCCGCCGCTGTACCCGCTGCCTCCCTTCCTGCCTGCTACCCCCTCCAGCATGGCGGCCCCTCCACAACCACAGACAGGGCTTGGGACGTGTATCCGGGGTCCGTGAAATCCCTGCAAATCCGGACCCTCCGTTAAGTTTCCCCCAGATTGCCCACGGATCCGTTTTTAAAGTGGCTAAAGACGGACGCTATTTTTAACATTTGTATCCGTGGCCCCAGTTTTGGTCCAGGCCCAAAAACAGAGCCACGGATACGTTTTTAAAACAAATGTGAACCGAGCCTAAATTTTGGTTCCCCTTTCTTTTAAAACTGGTTCTCCAGACAAAAATATAAAGTTATTTTTTGATCCCCTATTTGACAACTAAACTGTGTATCAAGTATCTAAAATATGTATCAAGTCATCCCCAATTATTAGGTTACCACAATAAAACTCTCAACATGCACTGAATATTACTTTTCAATTATTTAGACAATGTTTGCCCAGTGCAAAATCTTTCTTCTTCTCGATTTAAGTTATTACATTTATCACAGGTGAGGACATCACTGCGAAATATTTGTTGTGAGTTCCGAATTGAGCAGAAACAACACCTGGTCTTCCAGAGTGCAGTGGAAGGAGAAAGCTTTGTAACATCATAGCCTAGGCTAAACATCACTGGGAGGGTGGGGTTACACATCAATATACAGCAATATATACATTTAGTAAGTGTTCTGATGGTGAACCCAAGAAAATTAAACAAAACTGGGTATCCTGAACAATGAATTCTACTACAATATTTAATTACAGTTCCCCTAAATGATGCACTCTGCGGGTGAAGCTGTTCTATGCCTCTGTCTCCTCCTCTTCTGTTTTCACTGACAGCCAGAGAAAGATGATTAGAAGAGCTGTATGAGAAGCTGATAGGAGGTGTTCAGCTGAGTCTAGGTTGCAGTGCACCACCCAGAGGACAGACACAGACATACAGGCAAATGCTTACAGTCTGGGCCCTGGGTACCTGAAGGATTGATTGCAAATGCTTTACACCTCCCTAATATTAGAACAAAATGATTTAATAATGTGTTCACTCACAAAGTCCATCTCAAAATCTTTGGAGACAGAGCGTTCTGTCATGCTGCCCCTACACTTTGGAACTCCCTGCCACACCAAATCAGGACATTCCATCCCTGCAAGCATTTAAAGAGAGTCTGAAGCCCATAAAAATACTTTTTACTTGCCATTTATTTTAAGCAATATGAGCATAGCTGAGACCCCGGGATTTGGGGGGTATAAATACATTGTTCTGCCATGGGAATGCGGCGTTTCAGCTATGCTCACATTGCTTAAAGAGGAGCTGTTAGGTATAAGGTCTCAGAGAAAATAAACACATATATCAGTAGCTAAAGATTGGCTGTACTTACATTACATATGCATTTCACTGTCCACGTTTGGATTTCACAGAATTTGTATATAGTATATGCAGAGATAGATGCTCCCGACAGCTCATGGCAGGCTCCATGTTTTTCTGTCAAATGTGTCGTCATGTCCTGCCTGCTTCCTGATCACAGAAAAGCTCGTACTAAATAACACAGTGTGCAGTGAATATTAATGAGCCATGTGGCTAGGAACAATAGCTGACTCCTGCAGTGTACTCTGCCCGAGATTTATCAGTGCTACGCGATTACAAGCTGCTGTAACGTCTCATTAGCAGCCGAGGGGAGAGCCCCAGAATGCTTTGCAGTATGGTATGCGGCTTGCGTCTTCTTAAGAATAACAGCCTTGCTGATAAGCACACATCAAAGGTAACTGAGATTTTTATCTTCACTAATTGCTTTTGGGCTTCCTTCTAAACTGTTTAACACAGGAGAATAGAGGTTTAAATTAGCTTCTGCAGCCTGACAGTTACTCTTTAAGATAAATGCCAAGTAAAAAGAAGTATATTTTAATGGCTTCAGACTCTCTGTAAAGCGGACCTGAAGATAGCTTAAAACAGCTGGGGCTTTTGCCAGCCCCCTGCAGCTGCCCAGTACCCACTCATATCTGTAAAGATCCTCCGGTTCCCCCGCCGCAGCTCACTTTCTCTTTCGCCAGTGGGCGTCCACTGCGCCTGCGCGGCCCTGGATGTGTCCACGCTTGCCTCTTGCGCAGGCACAGTAAAGATTTTCTTGTACTGCACCTGTGCAGGACGCTCCCGGGCGTAAGAGAAAGTGAGCCGCCGCAGGGGACTGGAAGACCGTTCTAGGATGGCGCGGGACAGGACAGCTGCAGGGGGCTGGTAGAAGCCCCAGGTAAGTGATTTTTTTTTTTTTAGCTATGTTCATTTTCGCTTTAAAGGCACTATGGCGAAAAAGTGTAAAATGTAAAATATGTGCAAACATTGACGAATAAGAAGTATGTTTTTTCCAGAGTAAAATGAGCCTTGAATTACTTTTCTCCTATGTTGCTGTCACTTACAGTAGGTAGTAGAAATATGACAGAAGCAACAGGTTTTGGACTAGTCCATCTCTTAATGGGGTATTCTCAGGGATTTATTTATTTTGAAAAGCACTTAGTGAATGGCAGTTGCTCCGTCCAACTGCCAAAAAACTGTGTAGGGAGCAGGGAAGCTGGCCAGCATCATTGTTTAAATCCTTTTTAGGGAATATCTTTATAAAGAATAAAAGCCTTGCTGAGAATCTACTGTGAAGAGATGGACTAGTCCAAAACCTGTCACTTCGGTCAGATTTCTACTACCTACTGTAAGTGACAGCAACATAGGAGAAAAGTAATTTATGGCTCATTTTACTCTGGAAAAAACGTATTTCTTATTTGTCTATGTTTGCACATATTTTAAATCTTAAAATTTTTCGCCATAGTGCCCCTTTAAGTCCAAACTGAAGTCTGACATTTACAAACACCTAACTATATACTCTGTAACACCATGTATTGATCTGAGACATATGTATGGCAATGGGAAAGAAGCACTTTACAAATGTTATTGTATTGTATTTTAGCACCCTGGCCAAACCTAGGACTTCGGTGCTGCAAAGCAAGGATGCTAACTACTTTAAAGAAAACCTGTGAGATCCACAGGTTATAATTTAGATACTTACCTTGGATCCTCCAGAGGTTTCCCACCTCCTGCTCCCGACCACCGATCCAGCACTGGGACCCTCAGAAGTTCTCGACCGTGCTCCTATTAGTGTTGGGCGAACAGTGTTCGCCACTGTTCGGGTTCTGCAGAACATCACCCTGTTCGGGTGATGTTCGAGTTCGGCCGAACACCTGATGGTGTTCGGCCAAACTGTTCGGCCATATGGCCGACCTAAGAGCGCATGGCAGAACGTTACCCGAACGTTCGGCTAGCGCTGTGATTGGCCGAACGGGTCACGTGGTTCGAACCCGAACGCGCTCTGATTGGCCGAACGGGTCACGTGGTTCGGGTAAATAAATACCCGATCCACGTCATTTCTCCGCCATTTGTCTGTGGGTTTAGCTTTGGGTAGGCAGGCAGGGTAGTTCTCTCTCCAGCCAGGCTAGCCAGGGTCCCCCGGTCATTGTGTCGCTGCTGGGAATAGTAGTACACCGCTCACCCACACTATATAGCATTGTGTTTACTGCCACTCTGTGTCTCTCTGCTGGGAACAGTAGTACACCGCTCACCCTGTATAGCATTGTGCTCTGTGTCGCTGCTGGGAATAGTAGTACACCGCTCACCCACACTATATAGCATTGTGTTTACTGCCACTCTGTGTCTCTGCTGGGAACAGTAGTACACCGCTCACCCACCACTGTATAGCATTGTGCTCTGTGTCGCTGCTGGGAACAGTAGTACACCGCTCATCCACCCACCACTGTATAGCATTGTGCTCTGTGTCGCTGCTGGGAACAGTAGTACACCGCTCAGCCACCACTGTATAGCATTGTGTTTACTGCCACTCTGTGTCTCTGCTGGGAACAGTAGTACACCGCTCACCCACCACTGTATACCATTGTGCTCTGTGTCGCTGCTGGGAACAGTAGTACACCGCTCAGCCACCACTGTATAGCATTGTGTTTACTGACACTCTGTGTCTCTGCTGGGAACAGTAGTACACCACTCACCCACCACTGTATAGCATTGTGCTCTGTGTCGCTGCTGGGAACAGTAGTACACCACTCACCCACCACTGTATACCATTGTGCTCTGTGTCGCTGCTGGGAACAGTAGTACACCGCTCAGCCACCACTGTATAGCATTGTGTTTACTGCCACTCTGTGTCTCTGCTGGGAACAGTAGTACACCGCTCACCCACCACTGTATAGCATTGTGCTCTGTGTCGCTGCTGGGAACAGTAGTACACCGCTCAGCCACACTATATAGCATTGTGTTTACTGCCACTCTGTGTCTCTGCTGGGAACAGTAGTACACCGCTCACCCACCACTGTATAGCATTGTGCTCTGTATCGCTGCTGGGAACAGTAGTACACCACTCACCCACCACTGTATACCATTGTGCTCTGTGTCGCTGCTGGGAACAGTAGTACACCGCTCAGCCACCACTGTATAGCATTGTGTTTACTGCCACTCTGTGTCTCTGCTGGGAACAGTAGTACACCGCTCACCCACCACTGTATAGCATTGTGCTCTGTGTCGCTGCTGGGAACAGTAGTACATCACTCACCCACCACTGTATACCATTGTGCTCTGTGTCGCTGCTGGGAACAGTAGTACACCGCTCAGCCACCACTGTATAGCATTGTGTTTACTGCCACTCTGTGTCTCTGCTGGGAACAGTAGTACACCGCTCACCCACCACTGTATAGCATTGTGTTCTGTGTCGCTGCTGGGAACAGTAGTACACCGCTCAGCCACCACTGTATAGCATTGTGTTTACTGCCACTCTGTGTCTCTGCTGGGAACAGAAGTACACCGCTCACCCACCACTGTATAGCATTGTGCTCTGTGTCGCTGCTGGGAATAGTAGTACACCGCTCACGCACCACTGTATAGCATTTCTGTACTGCCACTGTACTGCTGCCAGTCAGCGTGTACTTTAAGGATAAGTGAAATGAAGAAGAAATCCTGTGAAAGAGGGAGGGGCAAGGGAAGAGGTGTTTCCCCTGACGGTTCACGTACAGGCCACAGTGGAGCACCGAAGAAAACCCACTCAATACAGCCCATGTTGTCCAGGAAATCAACCCTCACAAATCCAAAAGAACAGGACCAGATAATTAATTGGATGACCTCTCAAGCGTCCAGCAGTGGGTTAAGCAGCACCAGCACATCACGCACGAGGTCCGAGTCATCAGCCAGTTACAAGGAGCCAGTGGGCACAAAGCTGACACAACCGGCAGCGACACCACGCACACAACTGCCAAATAACCAGTCCGAAGAATTTCCTCAGGACACAATGGGGTATTCGCAGGAGCTATTCCCAGCCCAACAAACTTCCACCTTTCAAAGGTCAATGGAACAGCCAGAAATTTTGTGCCCGGATTCACAACCATTTAGTGTGGGAAATGCACCGTGCACTGAAATGCAAGGCGAGTCCAAGGACTTTGAAACCCAAATCCCAGAGCAAGTTGGGCAGGAGGGGTTTCAATTGCAGGAGGTCGGCTGAGAAGATCTGGAAGACGACGTTGGAGTGAGCTGCGCAGAGGTTGTTCTGGGGAGCTCTACTCCACGGCGGCGGCCCACAATCACATATGACGAGTTTGAGGAGATGGAAGAGGAGGAGGGTATGGATAATGTTGACAGAGACCCAGATTTTATATGTGAAGGAGAACATCGCCGTCGTAGCAGCAGCACAGATGAGTCTGTTAAAGAACCCACTGCTAAATGAGTTCGCCTTGTGCCACAAGGTAGGCGGCGCGAAATTTCAGGCACCACAAGCGTGGAAGTTCAAGTGAGACGCAAAAGAGGCGCAAACAGAAATCGCCAGCAAGGCAGGTGCTCCAAAGTCTGGCCTTTCTTTGAAGACTGCACTGAGGATGTTACCATGGTGATTTGCAAGGTGTGCAAGACCCGCCTGAGCAGGGGGAAAAATATTAACAACCTCTCCACCACCAGCATGACCCGCCACATGGTATCCAAACATCCCACTCTGTGGGCGCCAGGACAGGGTACCAGCAACACTGCCTCCCTTGGGGTCACCAGACTCACCACCAGACCCTCCTCAGCAGCAGCAGTAGCCCAGCCATTGCGTGGTTCACAACAACATTCACAAACATCAGACGACGCTGACACTGTCACTTTCCGGAATAGTGCTCTTGAGGTCTCCCAGTCTTCATCAAACACAACAACCAACAGCCCTTCAGTGTGCAGCCCTACGGTTCAGTTGTCTGTCTCGGAGATGTTTGAGCGCAAGAGGAAATTGCCAGCAAATGACCCCCAGGCCGTGGCACTAACAGCCAGCATAGCCAAGCTTCTGGCCTGTGAAATGCTGCCATATCGAGTGGTGGAGACAAAACAGCTTCAAGGGCATGATGTCAGTGGCCATCCCACGTTACGTGGTTCCCAGCCGCTACCACTTTGCGCGCTCTGCAGTGCCTGAGTTGCATGAGCACGTGGTCAGCAAAATAACCCGAAGCTTGAAGAATGCCGTTGCCTGCAAGGTTCACCTCACCACTGACACCTGGACGAGTGCGTTCGGCCAGGGTCGATACATCTCCCTTCCCGCGCACTGGGTGAACCTTGTGGAGCCTGGCAGCGAATCCTCACCTGCTACGGCGCGGGTGTTGCCCACGCCGCAAACAGCTGCATCGCCGTCCCTCCCACTGGATAACAACAGCAGCACCTACCTCTCTGACTCCTTCTCCTCCAACGCATCTCAAAGCTGTACCTCATCCGGAAACGCTAACCCAGCAGCAGTAGGATCGTGGAAGCAGTGCAGCACAGCTGTTGGCATGCGTCAGCAAGCGTTGCTGAAGCTGATCTGCCTTGGGGATAAGCAGCACACAGGGGAGGAAATGTGGAGGGGAATAAAGGAACAGACGGATTTGTGGCTGGCACCGCTGTACCTGAAACCGGGCATGGTTGTGTGTGATAATGGGAGTAATCTCATTCGCGCTTTAAGGTTGGCTAAGCTGACACACATCCCTTGCCTGGCGCACGTGATGAACCTAGTAGTTCAGCGGTTCCTGAGGACATACCCAGGCGTGGCCGATCTTCTGTTGAAGGTGCGACGAGTGGCCAAACATTGCAGAAATTCCAGTACTGCTTCGGGGGCACTCGCCAAGATGCAGGAGCGCTTCAATCTCCCCCACCATCGCTTGCTGTGTGATGTCCCTACGCGCTGGAATTCTACGCTGCACATGCTAGCCCGCTTTTGCGAGCAGAAGAGTGCAGTGGTCCAGTACATGACGGCGTAGTACCGAGGCGCATTCGGACAGCTGCCAAGCTTCTGTGGATCCGATTGGGCCAACATCTGCCAAGTCCTCCAAAATTTTGAGCAATCCATGTTGCTTGTGAGCAGTGACAACTCTTCAGTCAGCATTACCATACTACTGCTGTGTTTACTGAAGAAGTCAATGTTGAAAATCAAGGAAACAGCTGTCATGATGCAACTGGGGGAATCTGAAGGAGAAAACGATCAGCGTGATGGTACCAACATCAGGCCATCCGCCTCAGGAAACGCTGGCCCCAGCAGCTATGACGAAGAAGAGGAGGAGGAACAGCTGGAGTTGGAGCAGGAATTTCATGCCACCACTGACAAGGGCCAGAGCGGTGCACGTTGGACTTCCACAATTCAGCGCGAATGGTCAGCAGAAGCAGACCAGGAAGAAGGTGACGACTATGATGCATCACAACAACTATCACAACGCTCACAAGAGGATGATGAGGATTCTGGCAGGACTCTGGCACACATGGCTCAATTCATGCTAGACTGCATTGAACGCGACCTATGCATTGTGCGCATTCTGGACAACACCAATTACTGGGTTTTTACCCTTCTGGATCCACGGTACAAACACAATGTTCCAAAACTGCTTGAAGAAAGAGTCAGACAGGTCAAAATGGAAGAATACCAGCAGGCCCTTGTGGAGACTTTAGAGAGGAGATTGACATCCTCCCCCTCCTCTAGCCAGTTGTACGCCGACAGACTGACTTCCGCAAACCCAGGACGACCAGGACGGCAGCAAACAACACAAGCCGCAGCTAGTGCCCAAAAGGGAATGGTATCGGCAGTGTGCTTGGAGTGGGAAAGTTTTCTGACACCCATGCAGCAGCCCACAGAACAGCAAGTGTGCAGATCCACCTCCAACACCGATCGCCTGGAGAAGATGGTCAAGGACTACATGTCAGATGGCGTAGCTGTGTTGAACAATCCATCTGCACCCTTCAACTATTGGGTATCGAAGTTAGACACCTGGCACGAACTGGCAATGTACGCAATAGAGGTGCTGGCTTGCCCGGCAGCCAGCGTTATGTCGGAACGCTGTTTCAGTGCTGCCGGAGGCATCGTCACAGATCGGCGTATCCGCCTCTCCACAGAAAATGCAGACCGTCTGACTCAAATTAAAATGAATCAATCCTGGATTGGAAACGACTTTGCAACACTCCTGGACCCCAACCAAGTAACATGAACAATGACCATCTGTGATGGGTTAGCGTTTCCGGTCCCTGTTTATTGAACCTCTTATCTGTATTACATTTATGACTGCATGGCGGTAAAAAGCATGCTATCCGCACGCTTCTTGTCCTCATGCAAGGCCTGAGTTGTTGTGTCTCAAAGCGTGGCCTTCTCCTCCTGCGCCTCCTCCTGTTCCATCACGTGTGCTGCTGCTGGGTTAGCGTTGCCGGTCCCTGTTTATGGAACCTCTTATCTTTATTACATTTATGACTGCATGGCGGCAAAATGCATGCTATCCGCACGCTTCTTGTCCTCATGCAAGGCCTGGGTTGTTGTGTCTGAAAGCGTGGCCTTCTCCTCCTGCGCCTCCTCCTGTTCCATCATGTGTGCTGCTGCTGGGTTAGCGTTGCCGGTCCCTGTTTATGAAACCTCTTATCTTTATTACATTTATGACTGCATGGCGGCAAAATGCATGCTATCCGCACGCTTCTTGTCCTCATGCAAGGCCTGGATTGTTGTGTCTCAAAGCGTGGCCTTCTCCTCCTGCGCCTCCTCCTGTTCCATCACGTGTGCTGCTGCTGGGTTAGCGTTGCCGGTCCCTGTTTATGGAACCACTTATCTTTATTACATTTATGACTGCATGGCGGCAAAATGCATGCTATCCGCACGCTTCTTGTCCTCATGCAAGGCCTGGGTTGTTGTGTCTCAAAGCGTGGCCTTCTCCTCCTGCGCCTCCTCCTGTTCCATCACGTGTGCTGCTGCTGGGTTAGCGTTGCCGGTCCCTGTTTATGGAACCTCTTATCTTTATTACATTTATGACTGCATGGCGGCAAAATGCATGCTATCCGCACGCTTTTTGTTCTCATGCAAGGCCTGGGTTGTTGTGTCTCAAAGCGTGGCCTTCTCCTTCTGCGCCTTCTCCTGTTCCATCATGTGTGCTGCTGCTGGGTTAGCGTTGCCGGTCCCTGTTTATGGAACCTCTTATCTTTATTACATTTATGACTGCATGGCGGCAAAATGCATGCTACCTGTGCAAAGAAAACAGACATTTCCCGCATTTAAAAGACAGTTTTCCCTTTGAAACTTTAAAATCGATTCTCTCAAAAACTATAAGCTCTTTTTGCTAATTTTTTTTCCTCTTGTACCCACTCCCAAGGTGCACATACCCTGTAAATTTGGGGTATGTAGCATGTAAGGAGGCTTTACAAAGCACGAAAGTTCGGGTCCCCATTGACTTCCATTATGCTCGGAGTTCGGCGCGAACACCCGAACATCGCGGCCATGTTCGGCGAACGTTCGCGAACCCGAACATCCAGGTGTTCGCCCAACACTAGCTCCTATATGCGAATGAGCGCTGCCACACTGTGCAGGATAACTGGTGCCTGTGCATTAGCAAGGAACTCCTGCTTGTGCTCAGTGGAAAAGGCCACACCCATTTGGCACTGTGCAAGTGTGCAGACGTGAGCTGTTGGCGCCTGCACAGTGTAGCTGAGTGTTTTCTACACGCCCTTGTCAGTAGGCTTCAGGGGCACCCAGCGCTGGAATGGCGAGGTGCAGGTGAATGGTGGAAGGCTCTGGAGGATCCAGGGGCTTCCCTCTACCTAAGTAAGTACCATATTTTCCAGTGTATAAGACAATTGGGCATACAAGACGACCCCCAACTTTTCCAGTTAAAATATACATTTTGGGATATACCCACCATATAAGATTACCCCTCTTGACTCTTGGACATTTGTATACTGTACTGGTGCTATACTGTATAAACAGGTACAGATACTGGTGCTGTACTGTATGGGGTACCCAGTATATAACAACCAGCCAATTAGGGCAAGCGATGTACCTTACCGGCGATTGGCTGGTTGTTGTATACAATGCCTGCTTGGATTGGTCAGCTATCCCCGTCTCCAAGACTATCAGAGCGGTAGCACAAACATGCCTTTTCACCTGACTGGCCAGCCCTGGTGTACTATTACCTCCTTTTCTGCCTCTCAGATCTCTCACATGCGCACCTGTGCCGCTTCACTGCAGTCCTCAGGCGTGGGATCTGAGAGGCAGAGAAGGAGGTATGGTAATAGGATACAAGGGTGGGCCAGACGGGTGAAAAAGGCATGTTTTTCTCTTTTTTCCATACCCCAGGCATCTTGGATGCCTGCAGCTTGCTCCACCCTTCACTTATACCTTCCCATTGTGCTGCCCCCTCACCTCATCATAGGACCGCCACCTGTGACTTTTTTCCACGAATCCTGTTGAGTGGATTTTCTTTTACCATACTTGTACAGCATCGCCCCTACTGCTTTCATTCAATGGGGATGCGGCTGCGGTCGGTTTTAAACTCCCCCCACCATATGCGGCAACCACAGATTCTCCAGTCCAACTGAGAACTTTCAGCACCTGTCCTATAAGACAACACTCGGCGTATAAGACGACCCCCGACTTTTAAGAAGATTTTCCTGGGTTAAAAAGTAGTCTTATATGCCAGAAAACACAGTACCCATTTTAGGAATGCTTTTTTCCCTTCAAATACGCTGTAACATATTTGTACAAATGTGTAATGTTACCCTACAGGAGTTTATATCTTTCCTGTGATTGGCCATATTTCCTGCGGCTATCAGGCACATGACACAGGACTGGACCTGCACTATCAGCCTGTGATTCCCAGTGCAGCTTGTGGAGAGCTCAGCGCTGCTGAGATAAGAGTAATAGGATCCCTCATTCAATCATTCATGGCGGAGTGTTGGCAGGTGATGATGGGGGCAGGGCTCTGTCATGTCACAGCAGGGTCATATTGTTCCGTGTTGTCATCATGTGACTGGCTGAACTGTTCAATAATCCATGAAATGTAAAATAATCAGCCGCTGAGGGGAGCTCCCAGCAGTTAAGGGGTTAATCAACCACTCACTGCCTGGGGGGAAGGAGATCAGTGATGCACCTGTTATTCCTGTGACTTCCCGATCTGTCACATATCATGTATCAAATGATTGCACGGTCCGCATCTGGTGCCATCCTATATTACACACGTGCATGATGGGTAAATATATAGGGTTACTGTATGTTGTGTATCATGTGTAGTGTTATTACACGCTATACATTCATGCCATCTATCAGGAGAGTCCCTGGAAGTTCTTGTACCCATCTATAACTTATAGGTGAGGACATTCTAATATAATCCCGCAGCTATGCCGGTGTCACATTATAGGCACAGAATTATTAATGGATGGGAGTAAAAATATCATCAGTCTCAGCTGCAGCCTGAATGTCGTCCAATGAAACTGAATATTGCAGATATCTAATGATATAGTGTAGTGTAGCACATCATTGCGCAACATAACCATACCTCTGAACTTTTTGAGATAAGAAAGGGGGGAATCCTTTAAGACACGCCCCTGCCACAGCTCTAACCACGCCCCCACCACACCCCTACTACACCTCTAGTCTTGCATACCACAAAGAATTCATAAGCAAAAGATGTAATTTTATAATTCAAAAAACACTGGTCCTTTCTATAATTACTAGTTTTGCTTCATATTAACATTTGGAAATAAATGTATCAATTTAAAGGATGTGAATAAAGTATAGACTTCAAGGGACTCCGAGCACCTCTCATGGGCATGCCTTTAAGACTAGGGATGCTCAATTTCGGATCCGGATAAAATCCGAATAGTTGTTATTCGGATTTCATCCGGTTAAATCAAATCTTCTGTGTGGTGCAGGGTTTAATCTTACCCATCATGACGTCTTCTTAGGTCCGTCCCTCGGAGCCTCCCATGATGCGGTCCACGCACGTCACGTGACTACAAACACTTCCTCCTTCAACCAGGAAGGAGGAAGTGTTTGTAGTCACGTGACCGCCGCTTGGACCTTGGGAAGCGCAGAGGGACGGACCTAAGACACATCTGATTGGGAAGATTTACCCCGTGCACAGGTGATTTGATTTAACCAGATGAAATCGGAATAACAACTATTCGGATTTCATCCAGATCCGGAGTTGAGCATCCTTGTTTAAGACTGCGACCAGTACTGCAAATTACTTAAAGATGCATACCATTCTGTGGCTTGTGCTCTCCTCTATCATTTTACTCCTGAATCGCCGTTCTACACCAAATAGTTTTCGTTTGCAGCTGCCATCTTGGCTATGTTACAACTTCCGGGTCACCCCTGTCTTCTCTGTTGGAGAAGAGCATCACTGAATGAAGCAGGAAGAGAAAGTGACACGCATGGTCATTGCAAGAGGCTCCTCCAGAGGGGTCATAGCACGACTTTGTTGGAAGCCGTCTGTCTTAAAGGCGTGCCCATGAGAGGTGCTCAGAGTCCATTTCATTTAACACGTTTTCAGTAGAAAAATACATATCTGCATAGATCTGTACTTCAGTAGATAGAGGGATTTTGTTCCCAAAAAGGAAAAAGAGACTGTTCTTTCAAAATAAGGACAGTTGGGAACTATGAGCAACACAACATAATATAATAGGGATGAAAGAGCAAGAGAAGCCCAGTGATTTGCCAAGCAAGTGGTTTCTCATTGACATGAGGGTAGCATGAAATGGACGTCTGTTGAGCGAATCATTAATTCCCAGGATGCACAGCAAGCCCCAGCAGCCAATGAGAAGAGATGCCACCATGGGCAGATATAAGAGGGGGGAGGGAGAGAGGGTTTTTTCACTGATAGGAAAGGAGTGATAGGTTGAAAGTTAGATCTGTTTGACCAACTTACAAGTGTGATTTATTGGAAGTATATGAACTATGTGTACTTATCTACAAATTACAGCAATGTACCTATAGTCCTCCAGCTTGTTTGCTAGTACTAGCTATGCACTGCACCAATTACTGTGAGAAGAACTGTCAACTATAGCATTCCTTGAATGCTGCTGTACTGAGTAACTTAGGCAGAGGTGTGTACAAATTGGTTAAATACTGTGCTGCTTAGGGTCACATTGGGCCTGATTCACAAAGCGGTGCTAACAGTTAGCACCCTGGTGAAAAGCCCTTTATCATGCCTAAACTCAGTTTAGGCATGATAAGTTTAGGTGTGATAAGTTTAGGTGTGATAAGTTTAAGCATGATAAGTTTAGGCGTGATAAGTTTAGGCATGATAAGTTTAAGCACCAACTGTGTTAGCACCGCAGTGCACAGCTGATCAAAAGTTTTGCGCTAGCAAAGTCTGGTGTACTTTGCATAGAGTTTAATGGCGCTGCTTTGCGTGCGGGACTTTGCAAGCGATCTAAACTTATCTAAACTTAGCATGCCTAAACTTATCACACCTAAACTTATCACGCCTAAACTGGCTTTTCACCAGCATGGTGCAATGGTTATCATGCCTAAAGTCTTTTAGGCATGCTAACTGGGTTAGCACCGCTTTGTGAATCGAGCCCCTTGTCTCTTACCTAGCTGTATTATACTACCAACACAGAGAGCTGTCATTTCTAGGAGTTATAAAATACTGCTTTAGTATGTATTTACTTATTGTACAAGTCCAACATAGCAATTGTTTTAAACTATGTTCTTTGCTGGTCCCAATAAAATTGCCTTAATTTCAATAAATGTTGACATTTTCTCTCTGGGTGACTTCCTGTTACATACTGTGGTTTTAAGTGTTCTACAGATTAGTAACTTCGAGCATTACACCTCTGACAGGTGTTTGAAAAAAATCCATTCTTTTATTTCACTGTTTAAGACACTGACATGTTGGATAGTGTTCCACCAGCACCGATCGCACCAGGTTTAGACTCTGATGTGCTGTATAGCATTGCACCAGCAGACAGTGATCACCTCAGACAGGTGTTGAAAGAAATTGTACATTCTTTTATTTCACTGTTTAAGACGCTTACATGTTGAATAGTTTTGCAATAGCACTGATCAAACCAGATAGCTGTTTGAAAGAAAATAGTACGTTCATTTATTTCACTGTATAAGACACTGACGTGTTGTGTAGCATTGCTCCAGCAGTGATCACACCAGCCAGGGGTTTCAAAAATGTGTTTAAGACACTAACGTGTTGTACAGCATTGCAGCAGCCCTGCTTGCAACAGACAGGTATAGTAAAAAAAATAGTTTGTTCATTTATTTCACTGTAGCGCCACTTTTTCTCAATCTCAGGTCCTGCTTCCCTGGCCTAATGTTTTCATTGCCTTTTGAACACTGTCCATCACACAAAATTCCAATTTGCCTGCTGTCAGTTTAAGTTCAATTTTCTAAAAAAAAACACAAGGTCTTTTGAAACTTTTTCAGTTCGCTTTTTGTCATTGTTCTCCTACACAGACATTTGGTGGTTCTAACCTGAAAAGGTGCTTTGCTATTAATCTTTAACCATAGGTGTTCTCATTCATCCCTATACTTGGAAATGTGACACCAATCACAAGATTCAGTAGCATTGGTCCAATCAGAGAATGTGGTAGCTAACTGCAGTCGCAAATCAGAAATGCATATATTACCTATAAAAGCAAACACTAGCAAAGAAAAAAGAAAAAAATAAAAAAATAAATAAATAAACAAGAAAAAAAATGATTCTGAATTTTTTTTTTTTTTTTACAGTTAACCAACTTAATTGAAACAAATAACAAGCAAAAACCACATTCCGTAGAAATTGGAAATTCTGATTTCTGCTGTATTTCCCCAGAAATCGGAAAGACACTTCTATTTCTTGGAATGTGGAATACCGTTGGAATCATAAAACACCATTACCGACCATCTCTACTATATTATTATCATTATTATTTAGTATTTATATAGCTGACATCTGCCACAGCGCTGCACAGAATATATGGTCTTATCAATAACATTAGCTCAGGGGGGCTCACAATCTCATCCCTACCACACATCATAGTCTAGGGCCAATTTGGGGCGAGGGGGTGGCAAAAATGTACCTGTATGTTTTTTTAAGATGTGTGAGGAAACCAAGTGCCTGGAGTAAACCCACACAGACATAGGGAGAACATACAAACTCTATGCAGATAGTGCCCTGGCTGGGTTTTGAACCGGGGACCACTAAAAATTGTAAGACAAATATGCTATTCAATCAAATATCTGGAAGGGATAAGGTGGCCAGTATTGCGACGCTTCCCCTCTCTGTTCTCCTGGCATATCAGTCTGGAGCTCCCTCCATATTATAAAGTGTATACAATGTATGTATATATAGGAGGAAGGGGTATATTACATAATAGATGGTTACATTGTCACATCCCCTGGATCCAGGGGCGAAGCAATAGGGGATGCAGAGGTTGCAACTGCACCGGGTCCCCTGCACTAGAGGGGCCCACGATGGGCCCTCCTTCATCCATCTTATTAGCACTTTATTGGTGCTATGCTGATAATGAACACCTCTATAGGTGCACTGCATAGTAGTAATCCATAAAGTGTACCTGAGATGGCCATCAGGGGTGTATTTATACTTACCTGGTGCTTCCTCCAGCCCCATATGGTGTGTTGGCTCCCTCACCGTCCCCTCCGTTCTCCTACTATGCTTCCTGGTAATCTGGCCAGTCCTGCGCTTTTGTGCATGTGTTGCTCAGCCGCACACTTCCACCGGGCTCCCGTTCCCAGGAGCATTCTGTGCCTGCGCATTACTACTACAGAAGCGTGACGGGGATTGCGAGCATGTCCAGAGAGGACAGCAAGGGAAACCCATGCACCTCATAGTGCTGGAGGAAGCCCCTGGTAAGTACTGTATATATTCTGGTGTATAAGACCTTTTAACCCTTGAAAATCTTCGAAAAATCAGGGGTCGTCTTATACGCCGGGTGTCTTTGATGCGGGGTGATACGCCCTATCCTGTTACCGTCTCTCAGATCTCGCTGCTGAGGACTGCAGTGAAGCGGCGCAGGCGCACATGTGCGAGATCTGAGAGGCAGAGAAGGAGGTAAATAGGATACAAGGGTGGGCCAGACAGGAGAAAGAGGCGTGTTTTATGGGCACAGCGCAATCTATTCTTCCATACCGCTCCGATAAACAGGGAGACAGGGAGAGCTGACCAATCCACTTAGGGAGAGTTGACCAATCCAACCAGTCAATCACCTATATACGGTTATATACTGGGTATTACATACAGTACAGCACCAGTATCCTTGGTAGGTTTGGGGGCTGCACATGCACATCCATAGAGTGTATGGGGGCCCCAAGCTCCTTAGTTACACCACTGCCTTGACAGTGGCGTAGCTAAGGAGCTGTGGGCCCCGATGCAAGTCTTACAATGGGGCCCCCCAAGCACTCTATACATAATAATTGATATAGTGCACCAAAACCTGCCAATGGCAACTACAGTGTCAGACAGAGCAGGGACAAGGTCCTCCAGCACCCAAGGCTGAGACACCAAAGTGCGCCCCTCCATCCCTCCCACCCCAGCCGTCACACACTGATTGCTATTAGACTAAGAGGGCCACAGGGCCCACAACCTCCCCAACACCTTAATATCTAGATATTTGGCTTGCAGTCACTGCTATGTATCCCCTTTTCTTATTTCTTTCTGCTTCATACACAATTAGGAATGACAACTGAATGAATTGTGCACCCCCTCCTACACTGCGCCCTGAGGCTGGAGCCTCTCCAGCCTATGCCTCGGCCCGGCCCTGGTGTCAGATGTGCAAAAAGGAGATGGGAAATAGCTTGTTAATGATTACCACTATTAAAACTATCTATAGAAGTGATTATTATGAGCACAGGACCAATAGAGAGCTAATACTGTAGTTGAGGGAAGGCCCTTTGGGGCCCCTCTGGCCCAAGGGCCCCGATGCGGTCGCTACCTCTGCACTCCCTATTGCTACGCCCCTGTGCCTTGATCATTAGCCTGGGGCTCCCTCTGTCTCTGTTATACAAGGTGTATGTATGTATGTATGTAATGGAATGAGGGATTTTTATAATGTATGGTGACAATGTCACATTCCCGATCGTCAGATCGCAGTCTCCGCTTAATCCCTCATTGGGTTTCCCTGCTGTACATGAAGCATGGAGAGTAATATATGTAATGGGGAGCTGGAATATTAGTCTGCTCCTTCCCTTATATAAATCTCGCCCCTCATTTGTCTCGGAATATCCAAGCGGATCTCCCAGTCTCTGCCTCCCATTGTGTATATACCATATATAATAGGTAGGATGGAATCTCAATGTGCTCTGTTCTATATAACACACTGTCACGTGATCCTTCTTTGTACAGAAATAACCTCCAGCTGATCTGTCAGGCATCCCCCTGTAAAGCACTGTATATATAGTATATGCAGAGAAAGACATAGGATATTATATAATACATTGTCACGTGATCCTGCTTTGTCCTGGAATAGCTCTCAGTCTGGGGCTCCCCCGTATATATGTCATACATACAGTAATGCACAATAGGATGGGATATATTGGAATACTTCGTTATATAACATTCTTCTTTGTCGCGAAGTCTCCGCTGAATCTCTCAGTCTGGAGCTCCCTCTGGAGGCCGCAGGCGGTATCGGCGCACGCTGCAGGTTCTGCAGATGTCACATTCACATCTCGTGTGTCTCTCCGCTAGCAGCGCCCGGACCTCCTGCGTGCCGCTGTGATCATTACACGGATCGGAGCTGATCAGAGGAGCTCTTCCGGGGTCCGAGCTCTGGTGCCAACAGCGGTTGTAAGCGGGCTCCCCCCCAGCATTTCCTCCCTGCAGCCCCTCACCCACTCCAGTGATTGGCAGGGGCAGATGGCGCTGAGTACAGAGGGACTACGGGCAAAGCCGGCCAGCAGTGTCTGTCTGCTCTAGTATGGCATAGTCATGTTGTCCAGGAAGGGCATTATCCCTGAGGAATATGTATTTACCACTCGACTGGCAGAGGACATCAATGAGCCCAAGTTCAAAGCCAAAGAACGTCGTGCCCGCTTTGTGGCGAAGAATGGCACCTGTAATGTGGCCCACAAGAACATTCGGGAACAGGGGCGCTTCCTGCTGGATGTCTTCACCACTGTAGTGGACCTTAAGTGGCACTACACCCTCCTCATCTTCACCATGTCCTTCCTCTGCACCTGGTTCCTCTTTGGCATGATCTGGTGGCTTATTGCCTTTGCCCATGGAGACCTGGACAACAATGAGGAGGGCTTTGTACCCTGTGTCACCAGTGTCCAGTCTTTCACAGCCGCCTTCCTCTTCTCCATTGAGGTACAAGTTACCATTGGGTTTGGTGGGAGGATGATTACAGAGGAATGTCCCGCAGCCATATTGGTACTAATAGTCCAGAATATTGTGGGGTTGGTCATTAATGCCATTATGCTTGGTTGTATCTTCATGAAGACGGCACAGGCCCACCGACGAGCGGAAACCCTCATTTTCAGCAAGCATGCTGTCATTGCTATCAGGAATGGTAAGCTGTGCTTCATGTTCCGGGTGGGTGACTTAAGGAAAAGCATGATCATTAGTGCCACCATCCGCATGCAGGTGGTACGAAAGTCCAGCAGTCCTGAGGGGGAAGTTCTGCCCCTCAACCAAATTGACATTCAGATGGAGAACCCCATCAGCACTAATGGTATCTTCTTAGTGTCCCCTCTCATCATCTGCCACACTATCAATAAGGAGAGTCCACTGTATGACATCTCACCTTCTGACCTCAACCACCACGAGGACCTGGAGATTGTCGTCATTCTGGAAGGGGTGGTGGAGACCACCGGCATCACCACCCAGGCCAGAACATCCTACCTTGCTGATGAGATCATTTGGGGCCATCGCTTTGTCCCCATTGTAGCCGAAGAAGATGGAAGGTACTCAGTGGACTATTCCAAGTTTGGAAACACGGTGAAAGTGCCAACACCGGACTGTACAGCCCGACAGCTGGACGAGGACCACAGCAAACTGGAAAGAATTACCTTTTCCCCTAAAAATACCATCCGTAAACGAAACATGTCCATTAAAGTAAAACCAAAGTTCACACTTTTCGATGATGAGCCCACTTGACCCTGACTTTCTTCCCCCATTGGACAAATACACCTGGGGACCCGGGTGGAATAATAGTCTATGCAGTTCTGTTGCTCCTCAGAAGATATTTATATTTAAGATGGACCTGAAATTTTTTTTAGACGTGTGGCTGATTTTATAATTTTACGAATCTGCTTTAATACTATGTTATTTATATGTTTATCTCACGTATTGATGCTGCACTGCAGGGAGGGGACAGATATAGAATCTTACTCATGTCTTAAGGAATGCTCAGCTCGTGGTTGCTCTCTCTCTGGGATGTCCCTGTGGTCACAGATCTCATACACTGGAGACAATAAATTAAGGCCTTGCTCAATTTTCTGTGAGGGTCACCTCATTTCTCATCTTGTCTTCATTACTGTCTCTCTGCGTTCCTCCTGCTTATCTAGCACTGTGTGCCTGGTTCCTAATCATATTTTCTTTCGCTATTGCGCTGATGTTCCCTAGCAAGAGGCTGTGTCCAGAATTTCTCATTTCCTGACCGCACACACGCAGTCCTTACGCAGGGGACATAAGCATGTGACAGGTTATTTCTGTTGGAGGAATAGAGGCCTTCTGGGTAATTTGTTGAAACAGATAATTTGATGGAATGAATGAAATTGATTCTGAATGAAAAGCATTAAGCCTGCTACACACTTTCATTTATGATTGGCCAATCACTGGCCCATTTTACCTCTATTTAGTATGAGGGTCAATAGATATTGAATGCTATTAGCAGATTGTGTTGGTAACCCTTCATACTACATAGAGATGGTAAATTGGTCATTGATTGGCCAGTCATAATTCAAAGTGTGTACCAGGCTTAAAGGACAACTAAAGTGAGGAGAATATGGAGGCTGTCATATTTATTTTCTTTTAAACATTACCGGTTGCCTGGCAGCCCTGTTAATCTATTTAACTGTAGTAATGTCTGAATAACACAAGAAACAAGCATGCAGCTAATCTTGTCAGATCTGACAATAATGTCAGAAACACCTGATCTGCTGCATGCTTGTTCAGGGTCTATGGCTAAAAGTATTAGAGGCAGTGGATCAGCAGCACAGCCAGGCAAATGGTATAGCTTAAATGGAAATAAATATGGCAGCCTCCATATCACTCATGCTTCACTTAAGTGTTATGTTTCTTGCAACACCCAATCATTTTCATTGTGTGATAGTGACAACTAAATTCCAGTTGGTTCAGGCCAAACAGAAACAAATGTTTTTACTGTTCTGCCATTCATGGGATAATGTGTGTGTAATAATATAGCAATATGGGGATGATTTACTAGAGGTGTCCATTAACCACTTGAGAACCCAGCCTTTACCCCCCTTAAGGACCAGCGTGTTTTTTTATGATCTGTGCTGGGTGGGCTCTGCAGCCCCCAGCACAGATCAGGTTGCAGGCAGAGCAATCAGATCACTCCCCTTTTTCCCCCTTATGGGGATGATGTGCAGGGGGGGTCTGATCGCTCCTGCCTGCCTGGGTGTTGCGGGGGGGGCCCTAAAAGCCCCCCTCCACGGCGAAATTCCCCCCTCCCTCTCCTCCCTCTCACCCCTGGTGATCGGGGCTGCACAGGACGCTATCCGTCCTGTGCAGCCTGTGACAGGCTGTCCTCTGTCACATGGCGGCGATCCCCGGCCGCTGATTGGCCGGGGATCGCCGATCTGCCTTACGGCGCTGCTGTAGCAGCAGCACCTTTCAATGTAAACAAAGGAGACAAAGTCTCCTGCGTTTACATTTAGTCTGCGAGCCGCGATCAGCGGCTCGCAGGCTATTCACAGAGACCCGCTCCGTGATCTAACAGGAAACGGCCGCTCGCGCGAGCAGCCTTTCCTGATTAATTAGGGAGGCACCTGGCGATGCAGATGTGCGTCGCTGGTCCTCCAGCTACCACTTTGCTGCCGCACGGTATGAGTGTGCGGTCGGCAAGTGGTTAATGATACATTCTTGATTGTACAACCTTACCACTTCTATGTAATATGAGGGACAACCATTCAATCCATCCATTCACTCAGTTTATCCTTCCACTTTGGTAAAATTGTAAATCAAGATTGCATCATTAGTGGGCACCTTATGTTAGGTACACACAATACCATTTTCTGGCAGATTTACCTGCCTGATCGATTTTGTTTTCCAACATGTCCGATCTGAATTTCGATCGATTTTCCGATCGATTTCCGTTCACTTCTATGGAATCGATCAGAAAATCGATCGAAATTCAGATCGGACATGTTGGAAAAAATCCATCTGGCAGGTAAATCTGTCAGAAAATTGTATCGTGTGTACCGAGCATTAAAGGACACCGTAAGTGAGAGGGATATGGAGGCTGCCATATTTATTTCCTTTTAAGCAATACCAGTTGCCTGGCTCTCCTGATCCTGTGTGTCTAATACTTTAAGCCATAGACCCTGAACAAGCATGTAGCAGATCAGGTACTCTGATGCAAGTAACTCAGGTTTTATTGGATTAGCCATATGCTTGTTCCAGGGTTTTGACTCCGACACTAGGTATGCCAGAAGATCAACAGGCATTGTTTACAAGCAAAATAAATATCGCAGCCTCCATATGACTCTCACCTCAGGTTGAGTTAAATGATACCATTTTAGCAAACAAGTAACATTCTGATCCAACATCTGAAGCGATCAGCAAGGGTAGGGGCGTAACAATAGACCCTGCAAGGGATGCAGGCGGGCCCAGAAACCACAGGGGGCCCTGTCCTGAGAGCTGGACAACTAAGGGCAAGGAGAGAAAAAGCGTTCTGCTCTCTACACAATTGTTTTAATGACTGCATCTGCTCAGCCACTGATAAGGGAGGCCACCACACTTCCTTGTGACTACCTGACGTGACTACCGCACTTCCTGCTTTCAGGTACAAAGTTTTGCAGACAAAGACTTGTAGACAACCCCTATTCAGTGTTCAGCAGGGTCTTTTGCTCTTTTCTACCCCCAGCCTTTTTACCCCTCCCCAAGTGCTGTATCCTGTAGTGATGCTTGAGGAGTCTGGGCACAGAAAGAAAAAGCTTTCTATTCTCTGCAGGTTTGAGGTTTGGCGGGAGGGGGCCCCATCCAAAGTTTCACAGGGGGGCCCAGTGATTTCTAGTTACATGGCAAGGAAATGAACAGCGCTACTTAAAAACAGACAAGTGCCCACCTGCAAAAGAGTGCAAGCCCCACTTGTGGGATATAATACACACCTAGCATACACATGACCTGTCTACCACTGGAGGATGTTGGTTTCCGTAACAGCTTGCATGCAACCTATTAAGTACTCATCCCTCCCACTGCGTAGAAGTCAATCCTCCATGGGAGGGGACCTAACACTAACTAAATCCTAACCTATGTATATGCATAGCCTGGGTGCGGCTACTCAAGTAAATTTGAAAATTGCGCAAAAGGTGGATCAGCGCATCACCAGGCCGCCTCCGAATGGCCTCGAATCAGAGGTGCGCTGAGCCCCCCCCAGAAACTGCAAACGCACCTTGAACCCAAACGGAAGCTCTGCATATACACCAAAAGCAAAGCTGTTAAGTAGGAGCAGCTGACCAAAATGATTCATTTTGTGTATATGCAGAGCTTCCGTTTGGGTTCAAGGTGCGTTTGCAGTTTCTGGGGGGGCTCAGCGCACCTCTGATTCGAGGCCATTCGGAGGCGGCCTGGTGATGCGCTGATCCACCTTTTGCGCAATTTTCAAATTTACTTGAGTAGCCGCACCCAGGCTAAGCATATACATAGGTTAGGATTTAGTTAGTGTTAGGTCCCCTCCCATGGAGGATTGACTTCTACGCAGTGGGAGGGATGAGTACTTAATAGTTGGCATTCAAGCTGTTACGGAAACCAACATCCTCCAGTGGTAGACAGGTCATGTGTATGCTAGGTGTGTACTTTATCCCACAAGTGGGGCTTGCACTCTTTTGTAGGTGGGCACTTGTCTGTTTTTAAGTAGCGCTGTTCATTTCTTTGCCATGTACTAATTTAATTCATTTTGGTCAGCTGCTCCCACTTAACAGCTTTGTTTTTGGTGTATATGCAGAGCTTCCGTTTGGGTTCAAGGTGCGTTTGCAGTTTCTGGGGGGGGCTCAGCGCACCTCTGATTCGAGACCATTCGGAGGCGCTGATCCACCTTTTGCGTGATTTCTAGTTACACCCCTGGGCAAAGGTGTATATATGGTATAAAAAATCAGATTGATGAAATGGTCGATTGGATCCATCAACGCTATCCGATCTGACTGATCGGAAGGTCGGTGGTTTGCTAAATTGTATCGTTAATGGGCACCCTTAACCACTTGCCGACCGCACGCTTATACCGTGCGGCGGCAAAGTGGCAGCTGCAGGACCAGCGACGCAGTATTGCGTCGCCAGCTGCAGGCTGATTAATCAGGAAGCAGCCACTCGTGCGAGCGGCTGCTTCCTGTCAATTCACGCCGGGGGGCTCCGTGAATAGCCTGCGGGCCGCCGATGGCGGCTCGCAGGCTAAATGTAAACACAAGCGGAAATAATCCGCTTTGTTTACATTGTACGGCGCTGCTGCGCAGCAGCGCCGTAAGGCAGATCGGCAATCCCCGGCCAATCAGCGGCCGGGGATCGCCGCCATGTGACAGGAGACAGCCTTTCACTGGCTGCACAGGACGGATAGCGTCCTGTGCAGCCCGGATCTCCAGGGGGGGCCAGGTAGGAGAGAGAGGGGGAGGATTTCGCAGCGGAGGGGGGCTTTGAGGTGCCCCCCCGCAACACCCGGCAGGCAGGAGCGATCAGACCCCCCCAGCACATCATCCCCCTAGTGGGGAAAAAAGGGGGGCGATCTGGTCGCTCTGCCTGCACGCTGATCTGTGCTGGGGGCTGCAGAGCCCACCCAGCACAGATCAGCTAAAACAGCGCTGGTCCTTAAGGGGGGGGGGGGTAAAGGGTGGGTCCTCAAGTGGTTAATACTACTGTACATTGATTTGGTAAAATGGTACAATAAAGTATCAGTAGTGGGTACCTTTTTCACTTTTTTTTTTAAACGTTTCTGCTTACTTGCTTAGTGTTTGACTGGGAGGTGGAAAAACTGAAGAAATCCACCTTCTGGCCAAGCAGCAGTAACCCTGTGCTATCACTCCCAATAGAAACCTGCAGCAAGACTTCACTGTGAGCAGCACCACCTGATTACTGCTGCTTGGCCAGAAAGTATATTTCCTCAGCCTTTCCAGCTCCCAGTCCAACACTGTTTCTGCTATAGTGATGAGCAATGGATGAATTTCCGAATAGGTTTTATTCAGAATTCATCCAGGTAATTAGCACACCTGAGGGGGTGCAGGAGGGTTAAACTTACCCAGGAGCCTTCTGCTTTAATGCATCCCACGGCGCACCCCACGGCGCGTCCCACGCTGCGTTCCAATTCATGGTCACGTCACTACCGCACTTCCTCCTTTTGCGTTGAAGGAGGAAGTGCAGTAGTCATGTGACTGTGAATTGGAATGCAGCGTGGGATGCGCCGTGGGACGGATTAAAGTGGATCCGAGATAAACTTTTACTCATTGCATAATTGTGTTCCTTTCATATAGTTTATAGGGCATTCCTCAAGCCAAATACTTTTTTTTGTTTTCTTTTAATACTCGAATTCCCTATAAACTAAACAAGCCTCGCCCACAGCGTCTTTTGTGCCTTGGCACTGTAGCAAGGGCTTATGGGAGCTCAGTCTGGGCAGGAGGAGGAGGAGGTTACTAGCCAGAGATATCAGAGGAAGAGGGGACTGAATTTAAACACAGGCAAGCTGATAGCATCTCGAGCCCTCAGCCTGTGACAATGTGACAAACAGAACATGGCCGCTGTCATTGTATTACAGGAATAAATAATCATAAACTGTTGAAGCTGTTTGCAGATGGATTTTCTGTGCAAACTATATAAACTTTAGATAAGATATATAGACAAGTTACTTGTTATAGTAAGTTTTTCATCTCAGATCCGCTTTAAAGCAGAAGGCTCCTGGGTAAGTTTAACCCTCCCGCGCCCTGTCCGCTCAGGTGTGCTAATTACCTGGATAAATTCCGAATAAAACCTTTTCGGAATTCATCCGTTGCTCATCACTATTCTGCTACTTATTAGGCCTTGGGTTTGCTTTAAAGAGACACTGAAGCGAAAAAAAAAAATTATGATATTATGATTTGTATGTGTAGTACAACTAAGAAATAAAACATTAAGATCAGATACATCAGTCTAATTGTTTCCAGTACAGGAAGAGTTAAGAAACTCCAGTTGTTATCTCTATGTAAACAAGCCATTAACTCTCCAACTAAGTCAAGCCGCATCTACACGAGTAGTTGCGGCCGCGATGCTCCTTATCAATCGAGCCGCTGATGCGGCTCGATTGATAAGATCCGTGAGGACGGATCTCCGCACCGCCGTTTCCCTGCTCGCTCCCCGCGAGGGGACAATGGCAGGGAATCGAGCGGAAGATAAGCGGCGCCGGCGGGGACGAGCGGGGAATCGAATGCGGCGCGGGGACGCGGCGGGCACGCGGAAGAGGCGATCCGGCGGCTAATCGAGCCGCCGGATCGCTGCAATGTCCCATAGTGTAGATGGGGCTTTAAGGTAGCCATACACTGGTCGATTTGCCATCAGATTCGACCAACAGACAGATCCCTATCTGATCGAATCTGATCAGAGAGGGATCGTATGGCTACCTTTACTGCAAACAGATTGTGAACCGATTTCAGCCTGAAACCGATCACAATCTGTTGTGGTGGTGCTGCCGCCGCTCCACCCGCCCGCATACATTACCTGCTCCGCTGGTGCGACTGCCCCCGGTCACCGCTCTTCTTCTCCGTCTCCGCTCTGGTCTCCGGCATGCTTCCCTTCTTCCTGTCTGGGGGAAGTTTAAACAGTAGAGTGCCCTCTACTGTTTAAACTTCCTGCCGGGACAGGAAGAAGGGAAGCATGCCAGAGACCAGAGCAGACCAGAGCGAAGATGGAGAAGAGTGGAGACCCGGGAGTCGCGCCGGCGGAGCAGGTAATGTATGCGGCTCTATTGCGTCAGTCGTCGGGCACTCGAACGCCGCTAGCGATGCGCTCTTTACCTGCGGGCGATCGACGGTTATTTTCCGCACGGCGCGATCGGACGGAATGGATCGAAATTTGGCGTGTAGCGTGAACGATTGGCAGCAGATTCGATCCCAGTGATCGAATCTGCTGTCGAAACGGGCGCAAATCGGGCCAGTGTATGGCCACCTTTAGTCGTGGAGAGGGCTGTTATCTGACTTTTATTATCTCAACTGTAATTGAACTGTTTACTTTTCCTCTGGCAGAGGAGAGTTCATTACTTCACAGACTGCTCTGAAAGACTCATTTTAAATGCTGAGTGTTGTGTAATTTGCACATAATATAGAATGATGCAATGTTAGAAAAAACACTATATACCTGAAAATAAAAGTATGAGAATATTTTCTTTGCTGCTAATCTTCTAGTAATTATTCATAGTACACAACCAATTCACTATATCATATATATTTTTTTCGCTTCAGTGTCTCTTTAAATCCAATTCCTAAATCAAGTTCAAGGGTGAACTGAATACACCTTTGGCTGTTTGATCAAATTCTATTGATTGAGCAGAATGGAAAATTTTAGTCGATTTCACAGGAATCAACTTTCATTTCAGCCGCTTTTGAATGAATTCTCCTTGATTGACATAATACTTTTTGATTGTTTGATCGATTGATCAGAACTTGATGAATGGTAGCCACCAATGCTGTGCTAAAGGCCTGATATCAGCAATACTGGCAGGCTACTGCAGAGCAGATGATGCGCAGTGCAAATTGGAATAAAATGTAGTGTTTATTTAGTCTTCAGAGTGAGCCATGAGTCACTGGCTGCAGGACAGATGGGCCTTCACTAAATGACCTGGAGTATCACCTGAACTTTGTACCATCAATTCTCCTGTCCCCAGCGGCTGATGACTCATTATTCAGAGGTTGTGTCAGGTTATATGGCGGCATTTCCAGAGATCTGATCAAATACAATTACAATTATTTCAAATGTTACTGCGTAGATACGTGGCCAATCTTAAGGGAGAAATGTATTTTAACTATGTTTAAAGGTAAGTCAAATAAAAAAATGAACTTAACTTACCTGGGGCTTCTTGCAGCCCGCTGGAGCCACCCTGTGCCCACGACGTCAGACTCCCTCTGGCTAGCAGCAGCGACCCCCTTTCATGGCCCTGAGCGTTCTGCACATGCGGCATACATGAAAATCACTACTGCGCATGCGCAGAGCGTTCCCGGCCACGGTGCATGCTCAGAAGCCCACGACTGGCCAGATTAGCGGGGCTCATTAGAAGACGACAGAACGGCCGGGGAGAACAGTGAAGGAACCCATGGACCTCATGGGGCTGGAGGAAGCCCCAGGTAAGTATAAATATACCCTTTACGTTGATCCTAGGTACCGTTTACAGACTGTGCAAGAGAGGTTGTGTGTATAAATATATGTGTGCATATTGTTTTATATATTGCTGTACAGTTTGTGTGCGTCCAGTTTGAGGCCGGTTTTACACTTCACATGCGCGTTTGCCCCACCCCTGCCCCATCGCACTGCAACACATAAAATGACTAAAATATGACCTTGTAGCAGAGTGACAGGGTCATATGGATAACGCCGCCCGCATATTGGGGGCTCTACCTAGAACTGGAGGCACATCTGCTATCTATACTAGGGAGGAGGGCTACCTAATACTGGGGGCATAGCTGACTACCTCTGTTACCTCTGCTTCTGTTATTTATACTCAGAACGGGGGCTACCTAACTAGGGGGAGGGCGACCTACCAAATGCTGGGAGCACATCTGGCAACATACTTGGTGCTGGGGGAGCACTACCTAATACTGGGGGCACACCTGGCTACCTACACCGTGGGGGGCGACCTAATTAATACTGCAGAAACATCTGCTACCTACACTGGGGTGGGCCCAATTGGGGGTTGTACTTTGGAATTTCTGCCTCCAGTGCTCTTTACACTGTTGTGGAGAGCACCTCACCTAAACGCAGGGCCGGCCCGCCCATGAGGCGGGGTGAGGCGGGTTCCTCAGGCGGCAGGAAGTGGAGGGGCGGCACCAGATGAATGGCTGTGACTGAGCGGGGGGGGGGGGGAGCCAGAGCCGCGGTGAGGGCAGCCCGACCTCTCCCTCCCTCTCCCCGGGCCGCCCTCCATGCTCCCCCCTCGGACTTTAGGCAGCAGAGTTAGCGCGCAGGGAAGCGCTGCTGTACACAGTCACAGCCTCTTACTCACCTCCCTGGATCTGATCGCCGCTCCTGCCCTGCTGGTCTCCTCTCTGCAATGTAGCCGCTGATACATTACACACGCGGCTGCTTCCTGTTTACACAGGAAGCAGCCGCGTGTGTATCAGCCGGCTAGGCAGAGAGGAGACCAGCTGGGCGGGAGCGGCGATCGGATCCAGGGAGGTGAGTAACAGGCTGTGACTGTGTACAGCAGCGCTTCCCTGCGCGCTAACTCTGCTGCCTAAAGTCCGAGGGGGGAGCATGGAGGGCGGCCCGGGGAGAGGGAGGGAGAGGTCGGGCTGCCCTCACCGCGGCTCCGGCTCCCCCCTCCGCCATTATGAGGGGGCACCTACCTGGGCAAGCTACCTATCTATCCTATACTGGGGGGCACCTACCTAATCTAACCTGTTTTGGGGGCAGCTACCTATCTATCCTATACTGGGGGGCACCTATCTAATCTAACCTGTACTGGGGCAGCTACCTATCTATCCTATACTGGGGGGCACCTACCTAATCTAACCTATACTGGGGGCCAGCTACCTATCTATCCTATACTGGGGGGGCAGCTACCTATCTAACCTATACTGGGGGGGCAGCTACCTATCTATCCTATACTGGGGGGCACCTACCTAATCTAACCTATACTGGGGGCCAGCTACCTATCTATTCTATACTGGGGGGCACCTACCTAATCTAACCTATACTGGGGGCCAGCTACCTACCTATCTATCCTATACTGGGGGGCAGCTACCTATCTAACCTATACTGGGGGGCAGCTACCTATCTATCCTATACTGGGGGGCACCTACCTAATCTAACCTGTTTTGGGGGCAGCTACCTATCTATCCTATACTGGGGGGCACCTACCTAATCTAACCTGTACTAGGGGCAGCTACCTATCTATCCTATACTGGGGGGCACCTACCTAATCTAACCTGTACTGGGGGGCAGCTACCTATCTAACCTATGCTGGGGGCAGCTACCTATCTAACCTATGCTGGGGGGCAGCTACCTGTCTAACCTATGCTGGGGGCAGCTACCTATCTAATCTATACTGGGGGCACCTACCTAATCTAACCTGTACTGGGGGCACCTACCTAATCTAACCTATACTGAAGGGCAGCGACCTAATCTAACCTATACTGGGGGGAAGCTACCTATCTAACCTATACTGGGGGCACTTATCTAACCTGTATTGGGGGCACCTACCTACCTAGCTAGCCTATACAGGTGGCAACTATACTGGCTACCTATACTGGGGGCACCTACCTAACTAACCTATACTGGGGGTACCTACCTATCTAACCTATGCTGGGGGCAACTATACTGGCTACCTATATTGGAGGCACCTACCTAGCTAACCTGTACTGGGGGCACCTACTTATCTAACTTATACCGGGGGGGGGGGGTGCCTGCCTATCTAACATACTGGGGGCAACTATACTGGCTACCTATACTGGAGGCAACTACCTGGCTAACCTATACTGGGGGCAACTTTACTGGCTCACCCATGCCTGGCCACCTATACTCTGGGGGGACCTATAGCTGGTTACCTATACCGGGGGGGGGGCGCAATTTTTACACCCTCGCCCTGGGTGCATTTTAGCCTAGAAACTGCACTGTTGCCGCC
This sequence comes from Hyperolius riggenbachi, assembly GCF_040937935.1. Lineage (NCBI taxonomy): Eukaryota > Metazoa > Chordata > Amphibia > Anura > Hyperoliidae > Hyperolius > Hyperolius riggenbachi. The sequence goes on from NC_090656.1 coordinate 208,628,628, forward strand.
GGCCTCCGAGTCCGATGACTCTGAGCTCTGCGGCCTCTCCTGTCTCCTCCAAGGCTGCATGCTGGTGACGCTGCCTAGTGCCTAAGCCTGCTGATTTGATGGCGGCGGCAGCCGCCCGCTCTGCTGCCCTGGCTGCGGCTGATTGTCACGGTCAGTCACTGAGCAGCGAGCGCCGCCGACGTGTCGATAATGATGATAAGGCTGGCTGGCTGCCGCCGGCCGCCGCTCATGTTTTGTAGAAATATTGGGGGGGGGGGGGGGGGGGGGGCGCCTTTACGATCTTTGCCTCAGGCAGCAGAAAGTCCAGGACCGGCCCTGCCTAAACGATCAACGTTCCAACTAGAACATCACGCTAGAAGTTCTAGTTGTTCTCTACAGGTGGACCACAATGTCAGTGCAATAACCAGGCCTCCTACTGCCTCAGCTAGAAATTGTGCATGGGATGTGGAACAAGGGATTGTGGGCGGAGAAGTCAGGAGCTTTGGCTCCATGGACTGTCTGGGCGGATGGTGGAGTCGACCAGGGCTGTGGAGTCGGTCCAAAAATCCACCGACTCCGACTCCTCAGTTTAGGATTCCACCGACTCCTCGACTCCGACTCCTCTAATTTGCATATTACAATTTTGTTGATTAAAAGTATGTAACATGAAATTCGTCTCTTAACTGCCAACGCTTAGGAATTTTACAAGACAACTGAAGTGAGAAGGATATGTAGACTACTATATTTATTCCCTTTAGACTAAAACTAGTCTTTGGTAAGAGTACTTGTAAAAGGTACAAACCGGAACAAAGAACATCTATCAGGCCCTAGGTAATGTAAGTGTGGGTACATGTAAGAATGATGTGCATGTACTCTGCAGGGGAATGAGGAGATTGTAAACAGACAACACCTCTGTATTCAATGTGCACAGCATTCTCAGTGGATTCCCTGCAGCTCTGTGGGGAGTGCATATGTAGAGTATAGTACTACTGTGTAACAAAGTAAACCTGAGACAGATGAAATTAAAGTTTTATACATACCTGGGGCTTCCTCCAGCCGCCTTCAGGATAATCAGTCCCTCGTTTTCCTCCTCCACCACCTGGATCTTCTGCTATGAGTCCAGGTACTTGAGCCAGTATGGTGTAGTGCGCATGCACACATTCCGCTGCCAGGAGCATACTACACCTGTGCAGCACTATTGCGCAGGTGCAGAATGTTCCTGGCTGTGGGAGCGGCATGCGGCCGGACAGCGCTGACTGGCTGAATTACCAGGACTCATAGCAGAAGATCCGGGTGGTGGAGGACAGCGAGGGACTGATTAGCCTGAAGGGGGCTGGAGGAAGCCCCAGGTATGTATAAAACTTTACTTTTCATCCGTCTCAGTTACCCTTTAATTTGTAGTCACCAAACCAAATTTTAACAACATATCAAATTATTTGATTTCATCAGCAAAGGGAGTGCATACATTTGCATAAATCAGCATCAATGCAGAATTATTTCCATCTCGTTGACCATCTCTATTAGTGACACAGCTACACATCAGGCTTTATTCTTACAGCATAGATGTTATTTAGTATATATGTTACGGCCAGAACCCGAAGTTTGGCCACTTCTAGTTCTGGCCAGCCACTTCGGGTTCTGGCCAGCCAATGTGCGAAGTGGCCGTTGCGCTGCGGCCAATGTTAGAAATGGATTTATTCCTGTGACATTAATGTATCTTCTGGCCGCAGCGCAGCGGCCAGACGTAAAACCACTTAGTTAATTTATTGCAATTAAGCCGGCGGCAATGTAACAATTCAAGCCGCCGGCTTTTTCATCTGCCTCTCTCTCCTTCTCCCCCCGCCTCTCTCTCCTCCCCCCCCCCCCCCGCCTCTCTCGCTCTCCTATGGGCAGCCGGCGGGGAAACACGCGTGTCCCCTCCGGAGTCGTTCGCCGCGGCAGGGGAATCCTGCCGTTCTTGCAGAGCGGGTGCTGGCAGAAGCGATGTCTGCAGCCTCCCCGCTCTGCTTCCCTGGTGCGACGAACGACTCTTGGGGACACGCATGTCCCCCGCCGGCTGCCCATAAGAGGAGAGAGAGAGAGGCAGATGAAAAAGCCGGCGGCTTGAATTGTTACATTGCCGCCGGCTTAATTGCAATAAATTAACTAAGTGGTTATACGTTTGGCCGCTGCGCTGCGGCCAGAAGATACATTAATGTCACAGGAATAAATCAATTTCTAACATTGGCCGCAGCGCAGCGGCCACTTCGCACATTGGCCGGCCAGAACCCGAAGTGGCCGGCCAGAACTAGAAGTGGCCAAACTTCGGGTTCTGGCCGTAACATATATAAGAGATTCCTGTGTACACATCATATATACAGTCACAATCAGATATGTATATCTGACCTTAAAAATACGGGGACTGCTTTATTGAAGCAGCACAAGTAACTAATTTTGATTGGTTTATTTCATTTTTGTGGACTAAGCACAGCTATTACTGTATATATACTGTATATATACATTATTTTTAATGACTATTATCTGAGAAATAGAACATTTTATCATATTTTCTATTTTAATTACAGTTACAAATTCAGTAGGAGTCGGTGCATTTTTTCCCGACTCCGACTCCAGGCACCCAAAATTGCCCGACTCCACGACTCCGACTCCACGACTCCGACTCCACAGCCCTGGAGTCGACTGAACCAGCCACGGTAGTTGTTGATGGTTGATGGTTAGATAAGAATAATCCATGGCTATTGCTTTTAACTAATCTACAGCTGTCCAGCTATTTTTGTTTTTCGAGGTGTTCTCAGGGTTGTCAAATGTTTCATCAAGACAGGAAGGCTTTCTCTTAACAACCCCCCATCCCCCCCCCCTTCCTTGTAGCTCGAATTGGTGCAATCTCTAGTGGTAGACCCATGTATTCCGACAGCAATAATGGTAAGATCCAGATGTACGTATCAATCAAAAATGGAACAAGTGGACATACTCATGGAACGCTAGCCGGTATTTCGATCAATATTTTTCAGCGTGTCTGATTTGCTTACAATTGAGAAACAGAACGATTATGAGCTTGTAATCAGTTACTGGCAATCAGTAGGCTTATCATTTTCTCGATCATAAAAATTATCTGAAGTGAAAATTGGTGTGCGCCAGGATTTAAAGTGTACCTGTGATGAACTGATGAAAAGGATTTTTACTTACATGGGGCTTCCTCCAGCCCCCTGTAGTCCATCAGCTCCCTTTCCATCCTCCTGGTCCCCTCCACAGTGCCGCTGTCAGCCTTGCAAATCTGCGACTCAGCTAAGTCACGGCCTACTGCGCATGCACAGTCCTGGCCACACACACCCCTCATCATGCTCCTGTGGTTTGGAGTGTCATGCGCATGCGTGGTTCGTTAACATTATAATTGCACTTGCTCCCGGCTATGGGAGCATGATGGAGGTGATGTATGGCCCAGAACAGCATGCAGAACGGAAGGATGCTGAGGGAGCTCGCGGATTACAGGGAGCTGAGGGAAGCCCCTGGTAAGTAAAAATCCCTTTCATCAGTTCATCTCAGGTGTACTTTAAGGTGCCCATCCATGAAACAATCCTGACTGTACAATCGTACCTATCAAATCGGTATTGTATTATAAATGGCACCTTTACAGTAGATAGTAAAAATGCAACAGGTTTTGGTCTAGTTCCTTAATTCCTGGGGCATTCTTAGGGCTTACTTTATTTTCAAAAGCATTTGTTCAGTCAAAAGAGAATATTTGGAGGCTGGCCCACATGTTTGCATGAGTCCTTTCCATGGATGTCTTTTGTAAAGCATATAGGAAGTATTCATATCCCACGTGAGAAGATGGACTGGTTCAAAGCCTGTCACATCTGTTAGATTTTTACTGCCGTCTGTAAGTGACAGCCACATAGGAGAAAATATTTTTTTTTTTTTCCTTTTGGTGATTTTTGTAAGGGCCAAGAATACCTAGGTGAGAAGTAGGGAGAGACCGGGGAGCCCAATGGTGCAGTATCGTCAGGTATAGGGAGGATAAAATCATATAAATATATACTCACAAAGGTGGGTTGCAGTTCCTGCAACCACCGTATAGGCCTGCAGGGAATTAACTGTCCCTGCTCGGTACTCCAGGTCCTGCTGATAAGTTGTTCTCCTGTAGTACGATAGACTTTCCAGAAAAACTGCAAAGCTATTACCTCCAAAGGAGATCTGACTGGTAGTGGTTAGTATGGAGGCGCCCAATGTGCGTTCTATTTTGGTATTTTTAAATGCAAATAAAAAATTATATAATAAAAAGAGAGGTAATTGCTTACTTATTCAGAAGAAATAGACACCAGTTCAACTGGAAAAAAAAAGTCTTTATCCAAAAAGCAATCTGACAACGCATTTCACGGGTCATGACCCGCTTCCTCAGGTCCATACAAAATTCCTTGATAGCATAGGGGATAGAGTGTAGATTAGAGGCGTCTACACTCTATCCCCTATGCTATCAAGGCATTTTGTATGGACCTGAGGAAGCGGGCCGTGACCCGTGAAATGCATCGTCAGATTGCTTTTTGAATAAAAACTTTTTTCCAGTTGAAGTGGTGTCTATAGCTTCTGGAGAGGTAAGTAATTACCTCTCTTTTTATTATATAATTTTTTATTTGCATTTAAAAATACCAAAATAGAACATACATTGGGTGCCTCCACCCTACCCACTGCATATGAGACAAGTAATATATAGTGAATTTTACTCAGGGAGAAATGTACTGTATTTTTTATATGGTTCTTTAATTTGCGTGAAGAAAAAGGCAATGTTGTGAAAAAGCTAAACTTGGAGAGCTGATATCACCCTGAGGGTATCTTTCTATCATTACACATTGTGACTGCTCATAGCACAGAGGATGGACAGGAGAGATGGAGGGCCATAGCATGACATCTCACTGCGGGGGTCTCTGGAGATATAAGGGCCCAGCAGGTGGCTCAGTCCAGTGGACTCCACCCAGAGGCATAACTGCAAATCATGGTGCCCCCTAGCAAACCTCAATGGTCACAACCCTTTATTTGCCTCTTCTTGGTGACCCTCACTGACTGGGGGAAGGGGGCATTTTACAAGGCTCAAAAAACAAATAATGCCATTAATATCTTCATACCCAAACAGGTGTAGCCACAAAAACACCTGATCTAGAGTATCAGAGAAAGGGAAAGTTAGTAGTTGGGCGGCGGCCGAATCCGAAACCCCCCCCCCCCCCCCACACACACACACCTCTCAGTTACTTCCCCGTGAAGTAACTACAGTCACAGTTACTTCCCCTAGCCTGACTCGACCTATAACTGAAGGATTTGGGTGGTAATTTAGCGCTATATAGCAGCCATCAGAAATAGCCCGTGTTATGATGTGTATAGGCACAGCTGCTGCTGGTGGTGGTTGGATTGGGGAATTTATCACTGGAAGATGCTGCATTAGATGTCAGATTTCCGTCTGCCTGTAGAATCTGATCCTCGTCTCCAGCCCAGCGAGCTAAAATAAGCAGCAGACTCTGGAAGCTGCTATATAATATCAGTGATGGTCTCACACTCACGCCAGCCTTGCCAGCAGCCTCAGTGTAACGCAATCTGTGTGCTGAGAGCTTCAAGAGGGCGGACGTGAGTCTCCACCTGACTCTTATCTGTGTTTTCCTGAACATAACCGTCCATGGCAACCAATCAGATTACAGCTGTCACCTCTGTGCTGCAGGGTCACATAATGGAAGGAGGGGCGCGGTTTGCTGGTGTCTTTCTTTGGCAATTAAACCCAACTTCCTGTCTGAATTAATGTTTCCTTGGAAAAAGCTACACTAGAACGAACTTGAAAAGTTGCAAAAGTCCATCAAAGGGGAATCCTGTAACCTTATAGACAAGCGCTGACCATGGAAAGGTGAATGACCATTATACAGTGTTTCATTATTTGTTTTATGAGGGAATGCCGTGAAGTGTAATTTGATTGAAGCATCTTCAACTGGATGCCTTTTTCTATCCTAGACATTTCATCACTCTTACATAGTGACTTCATCAGTTCTAATGGGTGAAAGGAAATTCCAAGCTATTTTTTTTTCTTTTTTTGCAGCTTTCTTTGTATTAAAGAGAATCCGAGGCCAGACATTATTAAAAAACAAAAGAAATACTGGATCCTGGCAAGGAAATGAACAGCGCTACTTGAGTTAAAATCAGACAAGTGCCTACCTGCAAGAGAGTGCAAGCAGAGCCGGGACAAGGTCCTCCAGCACCCAAGGCTGAGACACCAAAGTGCGCCCCTCCATCCCGCCCACCCCAGCTGTCACACGCTGATTGCTATTAGACTAAGAGGGCCACAGGGCCTACAACCTCCCCGACACCTTAATATCTAGTTATCTGGCTTGCAGTCACTGCCATGTATCCCCTTTTCTTATTTATTTCTGCTTCAAACACAATTAGAATGACAGCTGAATGAATTCTGCGCCCCCCTCCTACACTGCGCCCTGAGGCTGGAGCCTCTCCAGCCTATGCCTCGGCCCCGGCCCTGAGTGCAAGCCCCACTTGTGGGATAAAATACACACCTAGCATACACATGACCTGTCTACCACTGGAGGATGTTGGTTTCCTGTAACAGCTTGCATGCAACTTGTTAAGTACTTGTCCCTCCCACTGCAGAGAAGTCATCCTGATGGGAGGGGGACCTAACACTAACTAAATCCTAACCTATGTATGTATATGCATAGCCTGGGTGCGGCCTATCAAGTAAAATTGAAAATTGCGCAAAAGGTGGATCAGCGCATCACCAGGCCGCCTCCGAATGGCCTCGAATCAGAGATGCGCTGCGCCCCCCCAGAGACTAGAAACGCACCTTGAACCCAAACAGAAGCTCTGCATATACACCAAAAGCAAAGCTGTTAAGTGGGAGCAGCTGACCAAAATGAATTAAATTAGTACATGGCAAGGGAAATGAACAGCGCTACTTAAAGGGAACCTTAACTGAACGGGGGGTAAAGAGTTTTACTTACCTGGGGCTATTACCAGCCCCCTGCAGCAGGTCCTGTGCCCTCGGCGCCGTCTGGAATCCTCTGGTCCCCCGCTGTCACTTAGTTTCGTTTTTGACGACTCACCAGTCGCCGGCCGCCATGCGTATTATTGGACGCATTCACCAATGCATTTAGCGCTATTGCGGACCGTAACGCGTACAAAAATACGCGTTGCCGCATTCTGCACGCGTAGATATGCGGCAACGCGTATTTGTGTACGCGTTGCGGTCCGCAATAGCGCTAATTGCATTGGTGAATGCGTCCAATAATACGTATGGCGGCCGGCGACTGGTGAGTCATCAAAAACGAAACTAAGTGACAGCGGGGGACCAGAGGATTCCAGAGCGGCGCCGAGGGCACAGGACTGCTGCAGGGGGCTGGTAATAGCCCCAGGTAAGTAAAACTCTTTACCCCCCGTTCAGTTAAGGTTCCCTTTAAAAACAGATAAGTGCCTACCTGCAAGAGAGTGCAAGCCACACTTGTGGGATAAAATACACACTTAGCATACACATGACCTGTCTACCACTGAAGGATGTTAGTTTCCTGTAACAGCTTGCATGCAACAGCTTTGCTTTTGGTGTATATGCAGAGCTTCTGTTTGGGTTCAAGGTGCGTTTGCAGTTTCTGGGGGGGCTTAGCGCACCTCTGATTGGAGGCCATTTGGAGGTGGCCTGGTGATGCGCTGATCCACCTTTTGTGCAAATACTGCATCCTCCAAAGGCTCCCTACCCTGTCCTCTGATCCTCCGCTGGTACCTGGGATGCTCCAGCTGACCTAGGCTGTGCTCCTCTTTTGGCACAAGAGTGGCCCTGCTGCAGCCACATGAACATTAGTGGCTTTGGCTTGTCAAATAGGCATGGCCATACTCACACAGGTGTGGTACAGTCGTGCTCATGCTTGCAGAGAACTGTGGCCCTGATCCGATTACCAAAAGCCCTTGTTGGTAATTTCTGGAGGGTCTGCGAGCGACAGTGGGAGACCAGAGGAGCCATAGGAAGCCTCTATGAGATCCAGAGGATTTCCTCTTCTTAGGTAAGTGTGATTTTTGTACCTGAGCTTCAGTTTTGGTACACTTTAATAACACTTTCAAAGACAAAATGTGTTCATCCAGGAACATACAGTATACAGATTACAAGACCAGAGTGCAGAATCTTATGGCGAGTTCAAATTACTATGCAGAACAAAGTAAGTCTGAGCGTTAAAGTGGAATTTTAATCTAGGATTAACCTTCATCCCAATCAGTAGCTGCTACCCCCCTTTCCCATGAGAAATATTTACATTAAATAGATCATCAGGGACATCTGTATTGCTGATATTACGGTGAAACCCCTCCCACAGTGTGATGTCATGACCATGGTCCTGACAGTTTGCTGTCTGTGAACCTCGTTGCATTGTGGGATTTAATGGATTTTTTCCATCTGCCAAGTAAGCCAGATCTCCCTGCATAGAACTCTCAGTAACGATTACGTACAGATCACCTGCAGAACTAAAGATTTTGCCACCAGTAATACATTTAATAATGTGAATCAGGGAGAGGAAAGATTTTACAGAGGGCAAAAACAGTGACTAAATAATCTATAAATGAATATTGTAAAAACAATAAGAAATTGTATTCATTATCTCATTTTCACTACAGTTCCTCTTTAACCAGTTGAGGACCACAGGCTTACACCACCCTAGTGACCAGGCGATTTCTTACAATTCAAGCCACTGCAGCTTTAATAGCTCGCTGCAGGGCCATACAACTGAGCACACAAATGAATCTTGTCCCCTTTTCTTGCCACCAACAGGGCTTTCTGGTGGTGGCACCTGATTGCTGCTGCAATGTTTTCTTTTGTTTTTTTGTATTTATTTGTCTTTTAATTTGTAATAAAATCCCTCCCCCTGGGATCCAATCATAGAGATCACCTCTCATAGGCATCAGCCTATGAGAGGGATCGGTTTCCATGACTCTCCTAGGGACAACTCAGTGACAGAGTTGGCCCCCGTACAGTGCTGCACTAGATCACAGCGCTGTACATGTAAATAAAGGCTTTTTTTCTTTCGAACAGCCTGCTAGCCGCGATCACGGGCTAGCAGGCTGATCGCTGCAGCCACCTCTCTCCCCCTGCAGGGATCGGGCGCTGAGCGCACGCTAATTCCCTGCAAATCTCGCGCATCGCGAGATGACGCAATCCTGGGTTAGGCGGTCCCAGGAGAGCCACTCTGCGGCCACAATTCTGGGTGAAGAGGTGTTGAAGACCTCCTCATAGAGATGGTGGTCTCGGTTTGACTACTACCTCTTTCACCTCTCTTATGAAAGTTTTCCTTCTGTCCTGTCCAAATTATTGACCTCAGCATTCTCAGAAGCAGTAGTTTGGCAAAGTACAGGAGCTGTGGGACCCAGTGCAAGTTTTACATTGGACCCCCAAGCACTGGCAAGATCAGCCGCATTGTCAGAGAGGTGTAAGCAGGGAAGGAGAGTAGTTTGCTAAAAATTACCACTATTCAAAGCTCACATACAGATGATCACTACCAAAACAAGACTAGTGAAGAGATAATACAGTGGTTAGCCTCTCTCTGGTTCAGGGGCCCTGGTGCACTTGTGACCTCTGCATCCCCAGCTGCAACGTCTTTGTTCCAAAGACTGTCCTCTCTCTTTGAGATGTAGGTAGACTGCAGAAGCCTGACCTAAATATAAGTGGATTAGCTGGATTTTTTTAATGCCCAAGAATTTCCTTACCTATTAAAACAAACAAAAACTCTAAGGTGTGGGACCCACCAATCACGCTTTGGCACCGCTTGCTGATCGCCGACGATTGGCACAGCGCATTGCTAGGGAATCCCGATGGGCGTGATCCCACTAGCAGCGTTGCAATTGCAGTACGAAATCGTTGCACTTCCAAGATTATGCTTCTGAAAAGCGCCCATAGTGTGTCCCAAAACAAAAAAGCTGTCCACTTAGGCCGGTTCACAATTTCAAACAGGAGAGAGGAAGGAGATGGGCACAGCTGCTAAAATACCCTTTATTGTGGCTGGGTTGACACAAAAAGCTTACAGCAGTGGTGGAAAGGACAAGTCTGACAGCTGTTTCACAGGGACTAGGTCTCTGATGAAGCAGGGTTAGTCCCTGCTAAACAGCTGTCAGACTTGTCCTTTCTCCCACTGCTGTAAGCTGAAGCAGGGCTAGTCCCTGCTAAACAGCTGTCAGACTTGTCCTTTCCCCCACTGCTGTAAGCTTTTTGTGTCAACCCAGCCACAATAAAGGGTATTTTAGCAGCTTTGCTCATCTCCTTCCTCTCTCCTGTTTGAAATCGTGATCTACCATTGGAGCACGCTGCAGGTCCGCCCAGTGTGGAAGTATCCACCCCTGCTGCATTTTGTGCAAGTGCTTTTTTCTATTTTTATTCATATAGGCCCGGTTCACATTAGAAATAATGAGCCAAATGGATCCGGTAAGCAGATCCATCTCCGCTTCACCGGGTCCGGATGGCTCAGTGCACACTGGCAAACGGATGGTGAAAAGGGATCTGATCACTGATCGGATCGGTTTTCACTCCGTTTGGTGTTAAAATTTTTAATTACATACCTAAAGTCAGCGGTAGAGGCTTCCTCATCTTGCGCTGTGACTACACTTCACATGACAGTCCCATGACGCGTCATGTAGCCACATGACACGGAAGAAGACGGATGCCTCTACTGCCGGCCTTAGGTATGTATATTAGGCCTGGTTCACCCTCGCTCACCCACCCGCCCAGCTGCTGCACCCTCCCTCACCCTCCTGCCGCTCAGATTCACATCCCCACATAAACCGTGTGATGAAACCATGGGCCATGACTTTGACTGTTTCCTGCCTGTGAACTCAATTGCATTATGGGGAATAACAGCTGTTTCCAACTGCCAAGCAAGCAATATCTCCCTCTGTGCATAGAACTCAGTAAACCAACATTTCCCTGAGATCAACTGACAGAACTAAAAGTGTTGCCACCTGTTATACATTTTAGAATGGAAATCGGGGTGAGGAAATATTTTACAATGGGCAAACACTGACTAGGTCATTTATAAATGAATATTGTAAAGGATAAGCAATTTTATTTGTTACGTTATTTCTTCTTCAGTTCCTCTTTAAAGGTACGATATTCATAATGAGTGACCTGATGATAAGGAATGACAGTAAGAATTATGAAGGCAAATAAGTGTGAAAACAAGGACCTGAAAAACGCTCTCTGTTGGCAAGAATGTATTTTAAGCAATAAAGTACAAGGTATTACTATATTATGGAAAAGCAAGAATGTCATGGAATTACTTGAGGAAGGCAAGAACATCATTTTGAATTATTATTCGTTTTCTGCTTTTATTGACCTTTGCAGTTTTGAATACATAAAGCGCAGGGCATTCTAACGTGGGGAAATAAAACAATGAGAGGAGTGGAACTGACATTGAGGTTTTGTGGCAACAGGAAAGAATGTTAGAATGGGATTTGGAATTGAGCCTAGTTTTCTTTCTTTCACTGGAAAGCACTTAAGCATTTTTCTGGCGCGTGGTTTTGCACATGACCCTCACGATCACCACAAATGGTTTGATAAAGATATATAGGTTACAGTCAGTGGTGTAGCAATAGGAGGTCCAGAGGTAGCGGCCGCACCAGGGCCCCTGGACCAGAGGGGCTTACTAGGGACCCTCCTTCATCCATCTTATTAGCTTTTCATTGGTGCTTTGCTGGTAATGAACACCTCTATATGTGCATTGCATAATCCTTAACTGTTTAATTACTCTGATTACCCCTCTGACACTGAAACTGTCCTTATAGGTTTTGGGGCTCCACTAGTGCGGGGGGCCCCTTGTAAAGCTTGCACCGGGGCCCCAAGCTCCTTACTTACGCCACTGGCTATAGTTCTATAATCAGGGTGTTTTTAATTTTGACTGATTTGCCTCTGGACTGAGCACAGTTATTTGATTGCGAATATTTGTGTGTGGCTGCTTGCAAAGTAATGAATATTACTAAGATCACCAGAAATCCAGGAGTTCAATGTCATGACTGGCACTACAATAATGAATAAATACAGGTTACGGAACGAGATAGGGCCTGTATGTTAGTTCTTAACCTGAATCTGTCCATAAGTCAAATCACTGTGTCATCTCTGTCCCATGTACCTCCTCTGTACCTCCAGTGTCCCCCTCTGTGTCACCTCTATTCCCCTGTGGCCACCTTATCCCCCTCTGCCCCCCACTGTGACCTCTGTCCCCCTTTGCCATCTGTGCCCCCCTCTGTGCCACCTCTGCCCTTTACTGTGACACCTCTGCCCCCCCCCCCCCCTGTGCCCTCAATGTCCCACTCTGTGTCACCCCTGACTTGTTCACACAGAGTCTAATTTCACATTTTGGGGCCATTCGTATCAACAGGTGTTCATAAGTCTTATTATACTGTAGATTTTGGTAAATTGGAAGATATACCAGCTAATACCACAAAGCAGACTTGTCAACAATTCTCAGAGCAGCTGCCAAGGTGACCACTGTACAGTAGAGAGACACAATAATCTTTAGCCTCAGTGCTTACTGGTAGAATCAGTCACAAGGCCTGATCAATAAAGAAGCCACCAGCAAAAAGGCAAACAGAGAATGATTAACTCTGTAGTAGTATACTTTAATAAAGCTCTCAAAAAGATTATAATCACAATTACATTGGGGGTCTCCTATGACAAGGACCCAGCAGAACGTAGTCACCTTAGGGCCTGTTTTCACTACACACAGATTGGATGCAGAATGGATGCAGAAAAACTGACTCCAATGAATGCCTATGGGAAAATCTGCATCAGAAAAATTGCGTTTAGTGGAAACAGGCCCATAGGCTTTCATTGGAGTCAGTTTTTCTGCATCCAATCTGTGTGTAGTGAAAACAGGCCCTCAAGTGCCACCAACATTTATTTTTTTAATTTTTCTTTCCCCGCCTACGGCTCCCAGCTTTCCTCTCCTGTGTCACCACTCCCACTCCCTACTCATAGCGCTTGGTTACTTCCGGCATGAACATCTGACATCATGAGATGCGCTTGCCGGAAGTAACCATAGTGAGAGCTGGGACACCATGTGGTGAGCAGCAGAGTAGGAGGTTTGGTGCGTGGATCGGGGCCATGTGAGTTATTGATGAAGGGGGGCCCACAGAATACAGGGAGGGAGGAGTCAGGGACATGGGGGACGCTGTGGGCACCTAAAGGTGACGGGAACTGGTAAGCTGTGGGACAAGAGATGACACGGGGGGGGGGGGGGGGGGGGGGTGACAAGAGATGACTCAGGTGAAGCAAAAACTAATAGCCCACATGTAACTCATGCAACCATCGGCAGGAGCAGACACTGGTCAAATGTCGTTCCACTGCCAGTAATTTATTCCGTTATATCAGGACATCAAAAGGTCCCATGCGCTTGTAATATGGCAAACCCATCAATTTACCAATAGTTGCAAACATTCATTTGGGTACAACTAGAACCAATACGTTTATTACAGGGATTTCTCCCAATATTCCCAAACGCCCAATGATTAGCCAAAAGTGTGACAGCGTCCATAGACAGCTCAGACTGTCACAACCCACATGGTGGCCAGTGGCGTAGCAATAGGGGTTGCAGAGGTAGCGATCGCATCGGGGCCCTTGGGCCAGAGGGGCCCCATGGGGCCCTTCCTCAACCAAAGTATTAGCTGTTTATTGATTCTGTGGTGGTAATAATCACTTCTATAGATGCTTTGGATAGTAGTAATCATTAACAAGCTGTTTCCCATTCCCTTCTTGCACCTCTAATACTGTAGATGACCTTGGCAGGTTTTGTTGTGCCGTATCAAGTGTTATGTATAGAGTGCTTGGGGGGGGGGGCCCAAAGTAAAACTCGCACCGGGGCCCATAGCTCCATAGCTACGCCACTGATGGTTATGCACATATTTGGCTATGCGGACTGTCCGGTCACGTGGAGAGTGTCGCATTGCAGTTGCGGCTGAGATCAGCCTCTGTTCTCTGTGAAGCCTATTCAGCCACATTTAATTGACGACTATATTACAGATGCCGATCTACTTAAATTCAGACCACACCGCTCTGACACCACCATGTGGGTTGTGACAGTCTGAGCTGTCTATGAACGCTGTCAAATTTTTGGCTAATCATTGAGCGTTTGGGAATATTGGGAGAAATCCCTGTAATGAACATATTGGTTCTAGTTGTACCCAGATGGATGTTTGCAACTATTAGTAAAGTGATGGGTTTGCCATATTACAAGCGCATGTGACCTTTTGATGTCATAATATAACTGAATAAATTACTGGCAGTGGAACGACATATACTGGTAGTGTGTGGTGTTTGTTTTATGACTCAGCTGAAGCCTGGGGGACGAGGTGACATGGGGGGAGCTGGAGGGAACAGGAGATGACGAGAAAGTGGGGACAGTCGATGACAGGGGGAAGCTGGGGGACAAGGTGACATGGTGGGCTGCGGGAAACAGGAGATGGCATGTGATGACATGTGGGGGGGGCCTGGGGAGACAAGAGATGACATGGGGGAGGTAGCTGGGGGGACCAGTGGTGATGGGGTAGCTGGAGGGAAAAGAGGACAGGGAGGTGAGCTGGGGGACAAGAGTTGACATGGGGGGGGGGGGGGGGTGAGCTGGAGGGACAAGAGATGGCAGGGGGAAATTGGGGGGACAAGATGACACAGGGGAAGCCAAAGGCACAAAAGGTGACGTGGGCGGACAAGAGATGACGCAAGGGGAAGCTGGGAGTACAAGAGATTATGGGGGAAGCTGGGTTACTAGACAATGGGGAAGCTGGGGGGACCAAGTGACACAGAGGAAGCCAGGGGCACAAAAGGTGACAAGGGGGGCTGGGGGGATAAGAGACGACACTATGGGGAAGCTGGGGGTACTAACGATGACACAGGGTGGGGGGGCCAAGATGTGACACCGGGGAGAACCCTATACTGGGGGAACCTACCTATCTAACCTATACCGGAGGCACCTACCTAACATATACTGGAGGCACCTACCTCTCTAACCTTTACTGGAGGCACCTACCTAGCCAAGCTATACTGGGGACACCTACGTAGCTAACCTATACTGGAGGCACCTACCTAGCCAAACTATATTGGGGGCACCTGCCTAGCTAACCTATCCTGGAGTCACATACCTTGCTAAGCTTTACTGGGGGCATCTATAATTCCAACCTATACTGGAGGCACCTACCTATCTAACCTTTACTGGAGGCACCTACATAGCTAACCTTTACTGGAGGCACCTACCTAGCTAACCTATACTGGGGGCACCTACCTATCTAACCTATACTGGGGGCACCTACCTATCTAACCTATACTGGGGGCACCTGCCCAGCTAACCTGTATTGGGGAACCTACCTATGTAACCTATACTGGGGGCACCTACCTATCTAACCTATACTGGGGGCACCTACCTATCTAACCTATACTGGGGCACTTACCTAGCTAACCTACACTGGGGCAACTAAACTGGCTACCTTCGTATCCACTCTTTGCACCTGTGCAGTAGAGCAGATTGATTGGGCTCAGCTATTTCCGCCTTAGTCCGATTGGAGAGCCGCTAGTGCGCCTGCGCAGGATCATAGTAGGTAAACATATCACCGCTTGTCAGGCCTTGTCGAGGCAGTTTCAGGGGAGTCAGCGCTGGATTCCCCCAAGCTTCAGAGGATGGGGAAGCCTCATTGGGACCCTGAGGCTTCTTCCTCCTGAGGTAAGTATCCCACAAATGTTTTTTTTATGTTATAGAGTCTCTTTCAAGGTGGCCACACACGATACAATAAAATGATCAGATTTTACGGTAATTCGATAAAAACGATCGAATCTCCCCAAAAAATCGAAAGCTGTTTTTATCGATCCGGAATGCCAGATATTTTTCTTCAATCTTCCTGAAGATTGTATGGTGTGTGTTAGATTGCCAATTTATTAATATACTGTACACACCCTAGCAATTTTGTCAGAGTATCCAATAATTGTTATCATAATTGGGGCAAAAATTGAACATACGCGTGTGGTACGTTGGTCATATATTTCAAATGTTACGATCAGTCAGAAAAATTGATTGCAATTCTTAAATTGAACAGATATTTAAAAAATTGTATGGTGTGTGGCCACCTTAAAGGGAACCTAAACTGAGAGGGATATGGACTTTTAAAATAATACCAGTTGCCTGACTCTCCTGCTGATCCTGTGTCTCTAATACTATTAGCCACAACCCTTATCAAGCACGCAGATCAGGTGCTCTGACTGAAGTCAGACTGGATTAGCTGCATGCTTGCTTCAGGTGTGAGATCCAAACACTACTGCAGCAAATAGATAAGCTGGACTGTCAGGCAACTGGTATTGTTTAAAAGGAAACATCCATATCCCTCTCAGTTTAGGTTCCCTTTAAGAATAACTGCCTTTTAAGTGCAACTGTCTGTAAGCATACACCAGTACGCAAACACAATCATGGAATTGTCAAAGAAAATGCCCAGTCTCTCTTCCCTACCGGTTTCAGCATTGCGTCGAGTCAGAGTGGGCATTTAAATAGACTAAAACACTCACAGCATTGGTGAACGGCCGTTAGTCCAGTTGCCATTGTGGCCGGCTGCATAGTGTCTATTCGGCAAGAGCCAATTCACCAAGGGCTGGTCACCTGGTGCGGGCTGAAGTCCGCCCGTGGCATCATGGGGCTTGTAGTATAAAGTAGAGCCCCATACGGATAGGGAGATAGCCGTGAAGTGAAGTTTCAGGGTAAGGTTCAGGTTAAAGGTTCAGCGTAAGCCAACGCATGCTTGGCGCTATGGGGGTTGAAGTCTCAAATGCTCACAGTGCTAGCGGCATTGGACAACTCATGTCATATAGGTAAAGCAATATCCATAGTGAGCGGCACATAGTTATTTGAACATGCGCTGCACTGAAACAATAACTAATAAGGATAACAGCATAAAAATCAATTATTGCTAATAAATATACAGTATATCCTCTATAATAAAATCCCTGTGTCCCTGCGTCCTCTCCTGTCCCTGCGTCCTCTCCTGTCCCTGCGTCCTCTCCTGTCCCTGTGTCCCTGCGTTTGCACTACTGCGCATGTGTGGCATGCGGATGGACATTGGAGAGCAGGACGGGTGCAGGTGGAGCGTGGCCATGCGTGCTCGAGGCGGGGAGCGCGGCTTGCAGCATGGGCAAGTTGGTGGTGAGTGGGGTTGCGGCTGAGCACCCGTTTTAAATGGCCAGGCTTATGCCTAGTAACTAATATACTTTACTATATACATACATACATATCATGGAAAGAAAAATTGGAAGGGTATATACTAAGAAGTCATATATATAAATAGCTGCTCAATATACATCTAAAAACAGGCAGCTAAAGTTGCATAATAGCATTAGACAGTGACACCTAGTGGAAAAAAAGGGTAATGCTAGTACACAATGCAATTTTCTGACAGATTTACTGCCAGATCGATTATTTCCAAGATGTCTGATCTGAATTTAACGCACACGTCATTGGGAGCGCCAGCCGCAGTTGAATCAGATGCCCAATTAGACCGGGGAACAGCGGATAGTAGAGGACAGCGCGGAACATGACAGCTGCAGGGGGCCGATAGAAGCTCCAGGTAAGTGTTTTTTTTAACCCTCACGAACCCCTTTAACCACTTGCCGACCGCGCACGCATAACGCGCGTGGGCAAAGTGGCATCTGCAGGATCAGCGACGCACATCTGTGTCGCCGGCTGCAGGCTAATTAATCAGGAAACAGCCGCTCGCGCGAGCGGCTGTTTCCTGTCAATTCACGGCGGGGGGCTCTGTGAATAGCCTGCGGGCCGCCGATCGCGGCTCGCAGGCTAAATGTAAACACAAGCGGAAATAATCCGCTTTGTTTACATTTGTACAACGCTGCTAACAGTAGCAGCGTTGTACTAGATCAGCGATCCCCGGCCAATCAGCGGCCGGGGATCGCTGTCACATGACAGGCAGGAGCCTGTTAGAGGCTGCACAGGACAGATCCGTTCCTGTGAAGCCTCCGATCTCCGGGGAAGGGAGGGAGGAGAGGGGGAATCCTGCGGTGGAGGGGGCTTTGAGGTGCCCCCCCACCCCGCCAGCCAGACGCAGGCAGGAGCGATCAGACCCCCCCAGCACATCATCCCCCTAGTGGGGAAAAAAGGGGGGCGATCTGGTCGCTCTGCCTGCACGCTGATCTGTGCTGGGGGCTGTAGAGCCCACCCAGCACAGATCAGCGAAATCAGTACTGGTCCTTAAGGGGGGGTAAAGGCTGGGTCATCAAGTGGTTAAAGGGTACCCGAGATGAGAGGGATATGGAGGTTGCCATATTTATTTCCTTGTAAACAATGGCAGTTACCTGGAAGCCTTTTTAATCTTCTGGCATAAGTAGTGTCTGAGTCAAAACCCTGGAACAAGCATGTGGCTAATCGAGTCAGCTGACTCAGAGTCCATGATCTGCTGCATGCCTGTTCAGGGTCTATGGTTAAAAGTATTGTAGACAGTGATGCTCAAATCCGTATCCGGGTGAAAGCCGGATAGTTGCTATCCGGATTTTATCCTCTTAATTGCAATCATCTATGCGGGCTGGGAGTCAATATTACCTAGCTGACGTCTTCTTAGGTCCATCCCTCGGCGCCTCCCACGATGCGTTCCACGTGAGTACAAACACTTCCTTCTTCCGGGTTGAAGGAGGGAGTGTTTGCAATTAAGAGGATGAAATCCGGATAGCAACTATCCGGCTTTCACCCGGATACGGATTTGAGCATCACTGATTAGAGACAGGATCAGCAGGACTGCCAGGCAACTGGTATTTTTAAAAAGGAAATAAATATGGCAGCCTCCATATACCTCTCACCTGGGTATCCTTTAAAGCGGAATGAAACCCAGCATTTCTTCTTTGCATAGAGTGCTTGGGGGGCCCCATGTAAAACTTGCACCGGGGCCCTTAGCTACGCCACTGCCTGCCCTGTACTTGTTTTTAAGATTTCATTTAATTTGTAATACTTCCATAAATCAAATGAATAATTTCTGATAGTTCCTGGTGTTTATATTTATGAATGTGCCCATACATTTGTCGATATTTCCTGTCGATTACAGGCTGATCTGATTACTTTGATCTCCAGACATGTAACTCCGATTGCTATTATCCTCTCCTCTGAGTCTGTAATCAGACACCATAAGGTCACAAGCCTGTGTGAATCTAAAGAATGTCTTCAGAGGGCTGGCTGAAAGGGTTAGTCTACAAAGTCTACTGCTTTGCCTGTAACTTTGTACATGAAGTCATCAGAACATTGCTGCAGACTGAGACAGATGTTTATATGAACCCTGGGGAGCAGGGACAGTGTACAAATTCCAAAGTTTCTATAATTCCTTCTTCATTAGAACAACGGTACAGAGAGCAGACAGTTTTTTTTCTTTTATGTCAGAGATACTTTAGTTACTTCCGCGTCTGACGTCACCTTGCCCGCAGCCACATCCCCGCAGGCTCCTCGCAGCAGGCCGGGCATCTCTCCATTACACCAGCATAGATTATCATGGGCGCGCAACCAGTCTAGGATTATTATTATTATTATCATTACTGTATATCATTATTGTGTATGAACTTTGCCTGAACACTTGACTATTCTCTGCCTTCCGATTCTGTAATTCTGCCAATCTGATCTGTTGCCGACTCCAGCCTGTACTCTTACTATGATTTAGCCTCCTGATTCTGTACCTTTGCCCATCTGATCTGCTGCCGACTTCGGCCTGTTTTAGACTACGATTTTGCCTGACGATTCTGTACTGCATCTGACCGACCTCGCTTGTACGACCACTCTCTGTTTAGTGATAGCCCCAGCCACCAAGGGCTATCACTTAAAGGGGAACTGAAGAGAGAGGTATATGGAGGCTGTCAGGTTTATTTCCTTTTAATCAATACCAGTTGCCTGGTAGCCCTGCTGGTCTATTTCTCTGCAGTAGTATCTGATTAAAACCAGAAACAAGCATGCAGCTAGTCTTGTCAGATCAGACTTATAAGTCTGAACCACTGAAACACCTGATCTGCTGCATGCTTGTTCAGGGGCTATGGCTAATAGTATTAGAGGCAGAGGATCAGCAGAGCTGCCAGGCAACTGGTATTGCTTAAAAGGAAATAAACATGACAGCCTCCATATACCTCTCTCTTCAGTTCCCCTTTAAGAGTACTCCTGTTATTACTGTGCACTAAATACACGTGTGATCACACTCTGGATAAAGTACTGACTGTTGTTCTGATAGAACTCGTTCTGGTCATCAGATACGCCACTGATCATTACAGCATCAGTGCTTGAATGATGCCCCACTGGCTCAAGATTCAATAAAGTCACCTCTTTAAATACTCAGTAAAAAGTATGTAAAACATAAAACATCATCGTGTAGTATCATCAGCAATTGAATGAAAGATGCCTGCGCTTCATGCGCACTTACAGATTCTCAGTTAGTTAAGGCATACCAGGAGTGCTGGTGTCTCACAGGGCCACTTGGCCGACCGGTCCATGATGGCATCCCACAGTTCTGTGTCTTGCTCGCTTCTGTCTAACTGTCTCTACACTTCCTGATAACCATGCTGCTATCCGCTCATGTTAGACATACTGGCTCAGCCCACCGTATTTTGCCATCGACCAGACTCTTCATTCCTAACTAAACACTAGTACAAAGTGTTCATACTGTACCCATACCTTGCCTACCCCATACACCTGAAGTTGTAACAATATATTATAGACATACCATTAAATGCCATAATACTTGAACAGTGTCTATCCACCCATCCACAGTGCCCTTTAATCTGAATCTGATGTGCTGGTGACTCTGCACCCTATGCTGCCGGTACCCCTGGATTGGTAACAATATAGAAGTTGTGCTGTATGGGTCTAGTCATGTTATCCCAGATCATACCATTATTCCCCGCCCATATAACCAACTGAATGTATTAATAAATACTTAAATTGAGGACTAGAGGGAATGTAAAAGACATTAAAATTCATTAGAATAGAACATTATTAACTCCCCCAGTGGGGTTATACCCCCTTCAATTTATATTCTATCTTAAAGGGATATCCCCTGCGAGGTCTAATCATCAGAAATAAAACAGTTTAAATAAAACTCAATATTAAGTCCTGAGAGTGTGAACATTTTCAATTGATGGTTCCATTTTCCTTCAGCTTGTGAAACATATTTTACCCTATTGGAGCCGCTCCATTTAGTACTCCACTTTTCAATCCCCATACATTTTAAACCCAACAGCTTGAGCAGCAGGTCCAGGTGCTGGTGGACAATAAGGGCCTGGTGTTCAAGCCAGCTGATAAGGAGGGAGGCTGGTGGAAATGGGGAGACTTCTGGGGGGTGAGACACATGGGCCTCGAATTCACCAAGCGGTGATAACTCAGTTATCACGCCTAAAGGACTTTAGGCGTGATGACCTTTTCACCACTGAGTTATCACCGCTTTTTCCTGCTCTTCGCGCGAAGTTACCGCGCGAACGCGCGTTCGCGCGTACGCGCGTGAGAGCGCGCGCAAAGTCCCATAGGGTTTAATGGGAGCTTCGCGCGAAGCGTCGGGTGCTGCGCGCGCACTTACGCGCGTACGTGCGGTAACTTCGCGCGAGTTTCTTCTTATCACGCCTAAAGTGAGTTTAGGCGTGATAAGGGGCTTTTCACTGGCGTGCAAACACTTTGCACCGCTTTGTGAATCAAGCCCATAGGGCCTGATTCACAAAGCGGTGCTAACAGTTAGCATCCTGGTGAAAAGCCCTTTATCATGCCTAAACTCAGTTTAGGCATAAGTTTAGGTGTGATAAGTTTAGGTGTGATAAGTTTAGGCATGATAAGTTTAGGTGTGATAAGTTTAGGTGTGATAAGTTTAAGCGCCAACTGCGTTAGCACCGCAGTGCACAGCTGATCAAAAGTTTATGCTAGCAAAGACTGGTGCACTTCGTATAAAGTTTAATGGCGCTGCTTTGCGTGCGGGACTTTGCAAGCGATCTAAACTTATCTAAACTTAGCATGCCTAAACTTATCACACCTAAACTTATCATGCCTAAACTTATCACACCTAAACTGGCTTTTCACCAGAGTAGTGCAATGGTTATCATGCCTAAAGTCTCTAACTGGGTTAGCACCGCTTTGTGAATCGAGCCCATAGAATCCTACCTGGAAATCCCATACATCAGTATAAAGGAATTTTGAAGAAATTGCATCTTGATGGAGAGAGAGAGAGATGGTATTATTAATAATACACAGGAATGTATCTGTTACCAAATGTCCCAAGGATACCTGTAATTTATTATAATCCCAAAATTCATAAAACTGTTGGATTGGCCAGGGCTCTTCATTCTGGCTATCCCAGCCTGCATGGGGGACAAGGGGTTTAAGAGGCTCTGGAGGGGGGACCCCACATAATTTCCCACACGGGATATCCCATTGGTCTGTTAAAAAAACAGTAAAGGGCGCTGGAAAGAAATTCAAAGATGCTTTAGGCTTCTGCATCTATTTTCACAGAGGACAGTGCATCCAGTGTCACAGGGCAGGGTGCTGTGGCAGGGGTGTCACAGGGCAGGGTGCTGTGGGCAGGGGTGTCACAGGGCAGGGTGCTGTGGCAGGGGTGTCACAGGGCAGGGTGCTGTGGCATCACAGGGCAGGGTGCTGTGGCAGGGGTGTCACAGGGCAGGGTGCTGTGGCAGGGGTGTTACAGGGCAGGGGTGTCACAGGGCAGGGTGCTGTGGCAGGGGTGGCACAGGGCAGGGTGCTGTGGCGTCACAGGGCAGGGTGCTGTGGCAGGGGTGTCACAGGGCATGGTGCTGTGGCGTCACAGGGCAGGGTGCTGTAGCAGGGGTGTCACAGGGCAGGGTGCTGTGGCAGGGGTGTCACAGGGCAGGGTGCTGTGGTAGGGGTGTCACAGGGCAGGGTGCTGTGGCAGGGGTGTCACAGGGCAAGGTGCTGTGGCAGGGGTGTTACAGGGCAAGGGGTGTCACAGGGCAGGGTGCTGTGGGTGCCCTGTCCTCTGTGACAATAGGTAAAGCAAGGGTGGGGCGCACGGAGAGCGGCAGCTGCCGCCACTCTGGGCTTGCTGTAATACGTATACAAGCCCCAGAGCATCTCTGAAATCCCCTCCAGCACCCCCTATTGGTCTTTAATAGAGGTCACTGGAGGGAATTTTAAAGATGCTCTGGGGCTTGCTATACTTAGTAGAGCAAATGCAGGGGTTGGAGCGACTTGTGCGGTGCTGAACATCGGGGCAGGGATCGATGTGTGCAGTGTTCTCCAACATTCGTCGGTATTCAAGAGTATGGCCCATATGCAATTGCCTTTTTTCACCTAAGTTTCCTCCTAGGAGATAAGTTTACAACTTCATTTTAAAATAACTTTTCAGCACTTTGCAATTTAAAAAAGTACTGAAAAGTAGATGAAATAGTACTATCAAATTTATTTTGAGTATTTTCTTGCTTGCTGGTGGTTTAAAGGCATTTTATTGGCAAGTTGTGAAAATATCACTTGGAGAAAACTCAGGTGAAAAAGTGAATTGCATATGGCCCTGTATGTTTTATACAGAAATCACATCTTGGGCTCGATTCACAAAGCGGTGCTAACCCAGTTAGAGACTTTAGGCGTGATAACCATTGCAGCACGCTGGTGAAAAGCCAGTTTAGACGTGATAAGTTTAGGCGTGATAAGTTTAGATAAGTTTAGATCGCGCGCAAAGCAGCGCCATTAAACTCTGCGAAGTGCACCAGACTTTGCTAGCGCAAAACTTTTGATCAGCTGTGCACTGCGGTGCGAGCCCAGTTGGTGCTTAAACTTATCACGCCTAAACTTATCATGCCTAAACTGAGTTTAGGAGTGATAAGGGGCTTTTCACCAGGGTGCTAACTGTTAGCACCGCTTTGTGAATCAAGCCTCTTGTCATGCATGAGAGGTCTCCCACTGGTGAGAATCCCTATTCATGTTCTGAGTGTGGGAAATGTTTTTGCACAGAAATCCTATCTTGTTCAGAGTGTGGGAAGATGATTTGCACAGAAATCCTAACTTGTTCAGAGTGTGGGAAAATAATTTGCACAGAAATCCCATCTTGCTCAGAGTGTGGGAACATGTTTTGCATAGCAAACCCATCTTGTTCAGACTGTGGGATAATGATTTGTACATGAATCCCATGTTGTTCAGAATGGGGAAAATGTTTTGCACAGAAATCCCATCTTGTTAAGAGTGGGCAGCACGATGGCGTAGTGGTTAGCGCTTGCAGAGCTGGATTCCCAGTTTGAATCCCAACCAGGGCAACGTCTGCAAGGAGTTTGTATGTTCTCCCCGTGTCTGTGTCGGTTTCCCCCGGGCACTCGGGTTTCCACCCACACCCCCAAAAACATACAGATAAGTTAATTGGCTTCTCCCTAAAAATTGGCCCCATCTATTTTACCATGGAATAGTGCCGGTCATGGACCTCTGTGTATAGTCACCTGGAAGAATGAATATAAAAGCTCAAAGGTCCTGTTCCAACCCGCAGGCAAGCCCGGACAGGCCCACCAGAGAGGAGAATACTTTTAAAGCAAACCTGAAGTGGAAAGGAAGGTTAAGGTTAGATATTTGCCTCAGTATTTGGGAGCCTCTGGCTGATTCAAGAACCCTTGTAGAGCCCAGACTTCCAGCAGTGTTCCTCTTCCTCTTCTGGTCATCCTCCCTGCCATGGAGGAGCACATCGGAACTGGGCATGTGCGAGTAAGGTCTGACCAGTAGAATGAAGCCGCACATACATGGCTTTTTTCCTCTGCGCATGATTGCTTTCTGCATTCTACTGGACTTGTGCAGACCTTACTTGCACATGCCCAGTCCAGATGCCCTTGTCATAAATCTGCCATGCAATAAGGACAAGCAACCAAACATTTAAAAACACATTATTATTAAGGTCCATAGAGAACATATGGTAAGATCCATCACACCCCTTTAGAGTCGTTTCAGATGGAAAAAGACGTGAACAGCTTGGGAAACAAATGTACATTACCTCAATGTGACTCCAACCACATGACATGGGAATGCCCCAAAATACAAACCTTTTGACTGAAAATAATATCCATGGTTAACTCATTTGCTCTTCCTGAAATTCTTTCATTGAAAAGCTTTTTTGTTGGACTGGAGAGCAAGCACTGAAAAAGCGAAACTTGTATGAATTATTTTTTCTGTGCTGAAAAAAAAAAAAGAAGAGTCTGAACATCCAATGATTAAGCAGGGGTCACACTTGAGTCTGGGGAAACAGCATTGTTTTTGCAGACTAATCTGCAGTGTCTGCTCACTTTTGGCCGATGGTGAGCTGACAGTAGCTGACTGTTGGCAATAGAGAATTGCACGCGTTGTGCAAGACAAAGCAACACTGCAGGGCTTTTGTTTTTTCTGCTGTGGAAAAAGGGAAGCATTATTGTCCAAAGGGAAGCATTATGTGCGATTTTGCATTGCGAAAAATGCATTTGGTTCTTGACAAGTGTGACCCCTGCCTGAAGGTTGGGTTTCACCGATACCAGCACATGCATGAAACTGAAATATGTGGTGGTATAAATTTGACAAAGTATGGCTGGAACGGAAGCAGATGTTAGTTGACATCGATGCATGGATGCTTGGTGCTTTGTCATTTGTATAAACACATTGTGCTGGGAACAAACTTCATTGGACATGAAATGGATTTCCTGTTCTAATGTACTAGCTCCACTTATGTGATGTATGCCAGGATAATGAGTAAATGACAGGAGTGTGACAATAAGGCAAATACATTTGTGTTTGTTAAAAGATTTTATTCTTTGTTGTTTTATGCATTTATACTGTAAATGTTCAATAAAAATATTTTTAAAACAAAACATTCATGGGAGTCCAAGAAAACATTGGCATAATCCCACTCAAGTAGTGATATTTGACTGGTACATGTATTGGCTGTTTTTCAGGAAACTGTCATTCTCTTTTGACATACACTTTCTTTTATGTTAATTTATTACTACATAAAAAGGAAAATTAAAAAAAAAAATCTATGGATAAATAATTTTCAACTCCTAAACATAAAGTACACAAATAATAACACTGTAGCCCGGAATCTTCATGATTAACCACTTCCGGACCAGGCTAACTGAAATCTATGCCCTGTTTGGAATCTGTGATCCCTGCCAGGGCGTAGATTTCAATTATTCCGCCGCACAGTACCGCAGATTGCGCCACTCCCCCGCCACTGCAGAGCTCCATGACCCGGTCAGTAGCGATTCCATTGGCTCCTGATCCCGTGATCACTGGGAGACAATCACTTGAAATTAGCTCCTGACTGGCTCACGGAGCCCTGCTGTCATAGCTACAGCAAAGCGAGTGGGCTTCAGCGACGGAAGAGCAGCATGAATGGAGAGAGCGACGGCTCCATGCGGCTTGCTTCATTTTTTTATACAAATGGTTTGTGGCTCTTAAGGGGCCAGAGACTGCTGGTACTCAAGTAAAGCAAATCTGTAATGAGTAAAAAAAAAAAACTAAAAAAGAAATCAGATACTTACCTATGGAGAGGGAAGGCTATGGATCCTATAGAGCACGTGTCGAACTCCAGGCCTGGAGGGCCAGATCCATGCCAGTGTTTTGGATGGACTCAGAAAGAGAGGAATGTGTTCTACCTGATGGACCACACCTCTTCTGATTCAGACCCATCAATTCATTTGAGCTGCATCAAAAATGTGTGAGGATCTCGGCCCTCATAGGATCGGTTTGACATACCTGCAAAGTCTTCCCTGTCCCCTTATTGCCCCACTGTCTAAAAAGGCCGAAGACGGGTGGTATATTTGACCAGTTAATCAAATAGCAGTAATGGGGATGACAGCGCTGGAACGAAGGGACCAGGAAGGCTCAAAATAATCCAGAGCCTTCCCTCTCCATCTGACTTTTCTTTCCTCACTTCAGTTTTACTTTAAAAGGAACCTGAAGATCGGAAATTTAAAATAAACACATGATGTAGCTGCAAATGAATATTACATTCTAACCTCACCGTCAGTTCCTCTCAGAAGCTCACTTTCTTCTTACAGTCATCCCTTCCAGTTCTGACAATTTTTCTGAAATATACCAGTTGCTGTCAGTTATATATCAGCAGCTGGCAGTTACAACTGAATGTGCAAGGTAATGTCCATGTTTCCCTATGGCTCAAGTGGGTGATATGACTGTTTAACTGTGTGCTGACCAGGAAGCTGTTAGGAGGTAATGGCCATTTTTAAAATGGAGGACGGAGAATTCCATTGATCGCTGTAGACAAATGGGATGCAGGAGAGGAGAAAGAGATTAAGGAGTAGACTACACAAGAGGTAAGTATGACCTGTGTATGGTTATTTTTACTTTTTATTTTCAATTCAGGTTCTCTTTGCCTCTCTGAATAAACAAACGTCTGCTCATTATATGGGTGAGGAATATTTGGAGCAGATAATGGCAGTATTTGTATAGCGCCTTTCTCCTGTCGGACTCAAAGCGCTTGCGAGGCAGCCACTAGAGCGCACTCAGTAGGCAGTAGCAGTGTTAGGGAGTCTTGCCCAATGAACTCCTTACTGAATTACTGGCTTACTGAACAGGCAGAGCCGAGATTCGAACCCAGGTCTCCCATGTCAGAGGCAGAGCCCTTAACCAGTACTCCATCCAGCCACTGCTGGCAGAAAAAGATCTACGGAGAGGGGGTTTCATGAATGATTTGTGAAGAAGGTGGTTTTTTGCAAGCCTATTTTTACAAGGATCTTTTGGCCGTCTGTCAGAGTCATTGTCAAACAAGTGCCTTAATACGGAAAAATTAGTTTAAAGGGAAATCTCCCTCTGTATGTGATTTGTGCAGATGCAGAAGCTGAAGTAATAGCTTTCATTTTTCAGGGTTTTTTTCTAGAGCCATTGGAGAAACATCAGGATGAAGATGGAGTTTTGGACCTTGATAAGTAAGATTATTTTTCTGCAGACTTGTAAAAACTTTTCTTTTGTCAGGTAATATTTAAGACACATTGGCCTCAATTCATCAAGAGCAGTTCAGTAAAATAATTCAGGAAGGTAAAATACAGCATGAGGTATTTTACACTTTTTTCCCAAGTTCACTAAGATGTCCTTACATGCGGTAAAAGTAAGGTAACATACCAAATAAATATGCTTAAATTCACTAAACCTGCTCTGTAAGTCTCACCAGCTGTCGAGTGACAGGTAGGAAACTGAGTCTTCCCACAACTGGTGTGTATCAAGGATGCTTGTGTCCAGTGCACCCATGCAACTTGTTTACTAGGTTAACACCCGTGTTGCTAAGGTAACACAACACACACTACTATAGAAATGCATGGTACCATTGCGGCATGCGAGTTAACCCCAGAACATGTGCATCGCTAATGGGTTAACGGACGGTGTTCTTTCACTGTTAGTACTGGTAAAGTTGGCTGGAAACTTTACTGGCGGATAGTGCATCAGGCCCATTAAGACATATTTAGAAATCTTACAGAAGTTTTGTAGCACATATTGGGCCATTAGAGCAACCCGCATTACTAAGGTAACGCGCTTTGGTAGTGTAACGCATGCTATGCAAGTAGAGTAACACACCTTACCCTAGCAATGCGCGCATAAGTAGATAACTGCCATGCACTGTTTGTACAAAGCCCTTTTACAGCGCTTTAGTGAACTTTCTCCATAATGACGTCTCTTGTTGGTTGGTTGGTTGGTTGGTTAGCTGGTGGGGAAATCCCAGTAAAAGGAAGGTGAAGAATTTTTGAGTACTGTTGTATGAATTATTTATTTGATTTTGGGAGACCCCTCAAACTTAAGTTAATATACTGTTTAGTGTGTATCATATTCTTGTTTAAGATTGCTGTAAGCCAGGCGTGTCAAACTCAATCATGTAAGAGGCCAAAATCGAAAACATAGTCTTAGGGTAAATAATTAAGATTTAACATTTACTGAACAGTCTTAAACCAATTGGCATAACTATAGTGACCATGGAGAAGTCTGGGGGCTGCTCCTTCCCTTTTGCAGAGCAGTGCAGAGGAGCAGTTTCA
The DNA here is from genome assembly GCF_040937935.1 of Hyperolius riggenbachi. Lineage (NCBI taxonomy): Eukaryota > Metazoa > Chordata > Amphibia > Anura > Hyperoliidae > Hyperolius > Hyperolius riggenbachi. The sequence continues at coordinate 208,657,612 of NC_090656.1, forward strand.
TATTTACCTGCTCCAGTGCTGCTTCAGGTCTCCTCTGGTCTTCCTAACAGCCACACACTCTATGCTGCATACCTCTGGTCACGTGATTGGGAGTTGGGAGGTATGGAAACGAGGTATGCAGCCGCTGTGAAGAACAGAAAAGACTCAATACAGCGCTGGAGCAGGTAAATATTGCTCTACTCTGCAATGTGGGGAGATGGTGTCTGGGGGGAAAGGTGTGTAGATTTGTGTGTTACACCAGCCACATGGGGGCATTTGAATCCAAGGAGGGACCCGCATGCTAATTTTGCTGAGGGGAGTGGGGGGCTGGGTGTTCCCTGGGTTGTTGCTCCACCTCGACTTAAACTGTCAATGTTTCAACCAGAAACTGTTACGGTTAGGGCCCGTTTCCACTAGTTCGGCGTGCGTCTCGCAGACGCACGCCGCACTGAGCCGGTGGGCGGGATCGCAGGCGAATCCCATGAGCCGTGCCATGCACGGCTATGGGATTCGCAGCCTCCGCGGCGAATTCTGCGGGGGGTTCCGGGCGAATCGCTCCCGCAAGCGATTCCGCCGCGGCACCGTCATCCCCTATGGCAGAGTTTCCCCGTGCAAATCATGTGCGGGGAAACTCTGCAGAATCGCCGGCGAAACCGCCCTAGTGGAAACGGGCCCTTACTGTTACGCTCTTCTAAATGGGAAGGAAGTGTGCTGTAATTCTACTGCTTACAAAGATGCATATTTGAAGTTCACAGAACCATATAAAAGGGTAAGGAGGTCTGCATGCAGAGTTTGACACCTATGCTGTAAGCAGACATGAGATCATCATGTTTAGTTCCTAGAAGATTGGTTCTGTCCACCAGGGCAGAGACATCTGAGGTAAGTGCTTGTAAAGTTGCTTTATCTTCAGCCTGCAGTTTAGCGACCAATTTATTACACGTTCACTCAAGGCTGTCATCAAGGTCCTGTTTTGTTATATTTTTGCTGTGTTTTCTTTTTCTATGGGACAGATGCTCTCTAGCGAACTGAATTCTCTTCTAAAAACTCCAGGGATACTTGTTGCATTCTGATCTCTATTCTGTGGGACATATCGTTAGTGGGAGTTTGAAGTAGATAATTATTGGCTTCTGCAAGCTTAAAGTGGACACAAAGTCAGAGCTTCCTTTCTGCTGTAAAAGATTAGGCACAGCATGATAACCTTTAGGGGTAAAAATGTCTGTACAATTTACAGAAATCCTAAAGTTACAACAGGATGAACTGTGCAGGGAGCACTAAAAGGGTTAAGCCTCTGTCATTTCTGAAGAGGCCAGCCCAGTCAGAGCCACAGCTGTGTTGTGAGTCTAATGGTGGCCATACATGGTACAATTTTTTCATACAATCTTACCATTTCTATGTAGTATAAGGGTAAATTAAGTGAATATACTGAAAGGGTAATTTAGGAAGTGCCCTTATACTACATAGAATTGGTAAGATTGGATGAAAAAATTGTACCATGTATGGCCACCATTAGATTTCTACCACATTCATATGTGTAATGAAAACTTTTTATTGTGTACTGTGCAAGAGTTTGGGTCCGCTTTGAGCTCTGTAGTTTTTTATTGCCAGTTGAGAGACTTTCATATGAGAACGTCAAAAAGCCGCAGGGCCTGGCACACCTGTACTCCACTGTGGATGTTCAATTCTCTTCTATAAGTCAAGGTACTGCAAATCTGACTGCGGTGCAGCACAGACATAGTACAAATTCTGCAACAGCAGTTCAGTGCCAGACATCAGAAAGCTAACTTGCTAAAAATCATAGGCGTTTCCCACAACGCAAAAATGCACATAATGCCTACCAATGCACAATCGCAGTGCACTGAGAGCAATGTGCGGGTTTCCACAGAGGTAAAAAAACTCAAAACAGACACCGCTGCTTTTTATTGCACAATGTGTGCAGTTCCCTATTGCCGGCAGTCACCCGCTCTCAGCTGGCTGTCAGCCAAGAGTGAAGATCTGGCTACGGGAAAAACGCTGTCTGTTTTCCACGGCCGCAAGTGCGACCCCAACCTTAGCCTTCTCCAGAAAAAGGTGGGTGGAAGGGGGTTATTGTGAGAGGAGACTCCAAGGCAGAAAAGAAAGGGCCTGCAAAGTGATCAGTCAGTGGCCGATAGTCTGATGTGGCCTCCTCTCAATTAATACACGCAAGTTCATTGTACACTTCATTGTTATTTCACATTGTAATTTCTTCAGCCTGGGAAAGGCAGATCACGTTTAAAAGTAAGTGCTTCTACACCCAGCAGGCTGTAACATGCTTTATACTATACGGCTGGTGGCTAACAAGGCTATGGTCCTTGGCATCCTGACCTCTAAGAGGGTCTGATCAGTTTAGTCCTGGCTTTGTGGCCTTGTCATTGGCTGGTTCTCCTGCAGCCCCTAGTTTGGATAGAAGTCTCTCTCAGGCCAGCTCCAGATGCTGCTGCTGTGTTGTGGATTTTGGCCATCCGGTCAGACTGTGAGGAGCGAGAATGGGAGAAGATCTGGCAAGGCTTCAGTTTCAACATCCCAGACCTCTTACAGTACATAGGTGGTCACTATGCGGTAGCCGTGCCTCTAACAGAGGTAAATACTGTCACTCCCTCTCCTCAGATGAACAGGAGTTGTGTTTAGCAACAAAGATGATTTGCATATTCAGCAGTAATGCATTGTGGGACACCTCAGAGACTCAATCCAACCTGAATAATTGCAAATACCTTCTGTTTTAAGGCGGCAAACTTCTGTTTTCCTCAGATGAAGCGTCACCTTTACACCAGTTGGAGGTTATAGGTTTCCTCTACAGTCTGATAGTTATAAATCACTTCTAATCTGACTGTACAGTCTGTGTCAGAATCCTCTGCTGTAAAGGTGATGGTGGATGTACAGCCAGAGCCATCCTGCTTATTGTCTATTTCTGCATCAATAGGGTAGATTCCTTTATACCAGGAGAACTCAGCAGTTCCTGCGTCACATCTATCAACATGGCCAACAAGTATGATCTCCTCACCCACACGGGGGCGCTCTGTCAGGCACTCGATTCTTCTTATTACAAATGGCACATTCTCTTCTGTGGGGGAAAGCAGATAAGTCAGTTACAGATGAAAGTCTCTCATTATATTCTCTGATTTGTTAGAATGAATTTACATCTACGCTGAATTGTCCTGATTCAATAAAGTTTCTTCTGAGTATTCTCACAAATTATGTTTTTACACCTTATCAGCAAAATGCCATTTTCAGGCCTCAACAAGCAAAAGAGTGCTAAAAATAGGTTGTCCCTAATGAAATTTATTTCAAATGACTTTTCTTACCTATGGGTTAGTACTTCTTCTCCTACTGCTGGAAACATACTTTATGTTGATGAGATAAGAAAACATCTCCTGTGAGAAAACTCAGAAGAAAAGTTTATTGAAGCTGTGTCATACTGATGGAGATAAATAGCAGCTTACCTCTGCTAAAGGGCTCAGATCACTTCTCAGGCAAAAACAACAAGAACTGTGCCTCCTCCCAAATATTTCTAAATACTCTTAAAGGACAAGCGAGGCAAATAAATAAAACTATCATTACTTACCTGCCACTGCTTACAACCCCTACAAGTCACGTCTGTCCCTCGACCTCAGTCATAGACTTCTCTAATCTCTCGCTGGCAGCCTCTGGAGATTGCCGACCCCACGATGGCAGGTGCAGTATGCTCCTGGTGATGTGGGCGCATTCGCGCATGGTGTGCTTCATGTCTGTGCAGAAGACCCCGACCCATTGGGGGTCTGCGATCTTCAGAGGCTGCCAGCGGGAGACGGGAGAAGACCAAGCTGCGGCGATGGACACCTGTGCCTTGTAGGGGCTGGAAGAAGCCCAGGTAAGTAAAGATCGTTTATTTATTCGCTTTGCTTGTCCTTTAAGGATACCTTATCGCTGGTTTAAATTTCAAAATTATACGCCTTGTGTGTGGAGGTGCGCATAGGCTTACCACACCTCCCGTGGCCCAGCATCTTCCTCTGTTTGCCCGCTATCGCTCCCGTTCTGTATATCCTGGTTGGCGCCTTTTGACCTATACATACTGCGCTGCGCAGTATGTCCTATTGGGCTGCCTGTGACTACGCTCGCCATTGCAGACACACCGGGTACGTCCTCGCACTGGTCTGTGCGCATACAGTATACTGGTCCTCGGTGAGCACGGTCTTATGTAGCCCAATAGGACATACTGCACATGCCGGGCCACAGGAGGTGCGGCAAGACTATACGCACCTCCCCACACATACAAACACACAGGACGTCATTTTTAAATCAGCGCTAAGGTATCCTTTAAAGTGAACCAGAGACGGGGGAACAAAAATGTCATACATATCTGGGGCTTTCTCCAGCTCCCTCCGCGCAGATTGCTCCCCTGCTGCAGTCCAAAGCCTCCTAAATCCTCCCATAGCAGCCCTGTTGTCCGCGGTCAGTCAGGGTACTGCATATGTGCGACTCGGCGGGAGCATTCTGTGCCTGCGCAGTACTACTGCACAGGTGCAGAATGTTCCCAGCCACGAGAGCGAGACGGGGGAGTGCGTTTGGCCTCACTGTACCTGCGCCGGCCTGCTCTGACTGACCGCAGAGAACAGGGCTGCTACGGGATGATCTAGTAGGCTTTATACCTCGGGGAGGGAGCGACCTGTGCAGAGGAAGCCTCAGATTTGTATAAAACCTTTGTTCCCCCTCGTCTAAGGTAAACTTTAAGGCCCTTCGGGGACAGAGTGATGAATCCTCCACTGTCCATTTTCTGAACCATAACTGTGCAATGGAAACCTGTAGTAAGAGTGCAGCCATCTTTAAAAAAAAAAAAAAAAAAAGCTAGTTGCCTGGCTGTGATGCTGATCCTCTAGTTTCAGTGCAGCCCGGGCCACACCTGGAACCACTCTCTTCTTTGGAACTCTCTCCCACAGCCTGTCTGTCATGCTCCAAGCCTGGAAAATGTACTCTGAAAACACCTTATCCGACAAGCCTACAATTTGGTATAGAAAGCATTGGAAGTTCACTGCCCCATCCACTATGTTTCATTCCCTATTGTTTCCACAGCACTACCCTCTAGATTATAAGCACACAAGGCAGGGACCTCCTCCTATGGTTTCTTATTGTGCTGTAATGTACCATATGAACGTGTATAAATTTTAGTGATATCTCAATCCACACATTAACTGTGTACTGTATGTATTTGTATCACCGGATGTCATGACTGTACAGTGTCTTGAACAATTTGTTTTGTACTATGTACAGCGCTACGGAAGATGTTAATAAATAATAATAATAATCCAAACATTTGTATAGCGCTTTTCGCCTGTCGGACTCAAAGCGCTCAACAGCTGCAGCCACTGGGATGCGCTCAATAGGCCACCCTGCAGTGTTAGGGAGTCTTGCCTTGAACTCCTTACTGATAGGTACTGACCCCAGCCAGGATTCAAACTCTGGTCTCCCATGTCAAAGGCAAAGCCCTTAACCAGTACACTATCCAATCCACACTGTTTGGCACTATATAAACAAGAACAACTACAATAACAAGCATGCAGCCAGTGATATCACCGTACCTGCACACTGTTGGTTCAAAGGATCAGCATGACTGACAGCATTTTCCAACAGGGAACAAATTACACCACACTCACATTCCTCTCATTACAGGCTTCCATGTACAGTGGGGGTAAATAGGTGTTTGATCCCCTGCTAAACTTGTAAGTTTGCCCACTAACAAAGAAGTGAACAGTTTGTAGTGTTTATGTTAGTTTCATTTCAATTAAAAGAGGCCAAAAAAGTGTCCACAAATCCAGAAACACGTGAAATAATAGTTATACATTGTTTTGCATGTCATTGAGTGGTTCACCCCCTACCTCTGAAATCGCTCTATCAAGAACTACTTTAACAGTTCCTCCTCTGCTCCCACCCTTTCTCAGTCGGGGACCCGCAGGGCTCTGTTCTTGGCCCCTTATGGTTCTCGCTTTACTCTTCCTGCATTGACAAAGTCATCTCCTCACTATGCTTCAATTACCACCTTTATGCTGACACCCAGATCTACCTCCACACCTCAGATGTTTCCACTACCACCATGGACAAGGTCTCCACCTGCCTCTCAACAATTTAGTCCCCATTCCTGAAGCTAAACGTGGACAAAACAGAGCTCCTCATTTTTCTGCCCCGTGCAGCACCACCCCTCCCGGATATTCACCTCACAGTAGAAAACACAGCCATGCCCCCCATCTCCCAAGCACGCTGCCTGGCTGTCACACTGGACTCTACCCTCTCCTTTGCTATTTACATCCAAACGATTACCTGATTCTGCAACTTCAAACTCCGCAAAATCTCCACGATCTGCTCCTTCCTGTCACAGTGAAATTCCTAATCCATTCCCTTATCTCAACTATTGCAACCCTCCCTCGGACTGGAATTACTTGGTCTCTAATAGCCCTGTTGTATGATCTCGTACCTTGTATTTTATTGTCTGTCACCCATATCTATTTTGCAGTGCCATGTAATATGTTGGCACTTTATAAATACAATAAATATTAATACATGAACACTATAATTACAGATGGGGCTAAGTCAGGGGTCTCAGAGGTGCAGTGAATCACAAAAGGCGTAAAACTGAATAATCCTGGTATGTCACTTGCTGTTCAGGAACATTTGAAGGGCAAGTCTGTGTAACAGTGGCCATGTGCCTGGCTACTGAGTTCTGCAATGTAATGCCACGGAATATACAGGGATCAGGAAATGGCTGATGGGCCACAGAAAGACTAAGTAGTGGGTTGGATATGGCCTATGAGTCACAAGTAATACAGCGCTGTTCTACAGGATATTCCCAGGAATGTGTTAGTATAACTGTCATGTACAAAATACAAAGGTGCAATTGTACGAGGAACCCGTCACCACAACATTCAGTCTGCCCTTCAGGTGTTCCCTGATGAGATGTGTGAGGCGAGTGTGTTTGTGTGGGAAGAGTGGAATGTGTGTCTGTGTGTGTGTGTGTGTGGAGTGCAACTTTCTCCCAATCCTTTCATTCACTCACAGCAACGCTGCCGTGTTGCAATGGCGTGTGCGAGGTATATTTATGTGAAAAAAAAAGTGTATGTGGAGGAGTATGTGTGTGTGTGTGTGTGTGTGTGTGTGTGTGTGTGTTTGTAATGATTGGTGTGTGTGGAATATGGAGGATTTAAGTGTGCGTGTGTGTGTATGCATGTGTAAGGAGGGGTTTAGGGGTATGGAGGATATAAGTGTGTGTGTGTGTGTGTGTGTGTGTGTGTGTAGGGGGAAAGAAAGATACAAGAGTGCGTGTATAAGGAGATATATGTAAGTGTGGAGAGGTGAGTGGGGCAAGGAGGATATGTGTGTGTTGGGGGGGGGGGGGGGGGAGAGAATATAAGTAAACTTTTGTGTTTGTGTGTGTGTGTCTGTGTGTGCGTGCGTGTGTGTCTGTGTGTGCGTGCGTGTGTGTGTGTGTGGTGTGTGTGTGTGTGTGTGTGTGTGTGTGTGTGTGTAATATTATGTATGTGTGGAGAAATATGTGGGTGGGGGGTATGGAACTGTGGCTGATGACTGGTGTGTTTGTGTGTAGTGGAGAGGCTGGGGTATGGAGGATATAAGTGTGTGTGCAGCAGTAAATATATGGGGGGAGGGGGGGGAGGATATAAGTGTGTGTGTGTGGGTGTGTGTGGAGCAGTACATATATGGGGGGAGGGGGTGGATGATATAAGTGTGTGTGGAGCAGCACATATATGGGGGGAGGGGGTGGAGGATATAAGTGTGTGTGCAGCAGTACATATATGGGGGGGGGAGGATATAAGTGTGTGTGCAGCAGTACATATATGGGGGGAGGGGGTGGAGGATATAAGTGTGTGTGGAGCAGTACATATATGGGGGGAGGATATAAGTGTGTGTGGGTGCGTGTGGAGCAGTACATATATGGTGGGAGGGGGTGGATGATATAAGTGTGTGTGGAGCAGTACATATATAGGGGGCGGGGGGGGGGGGGGAGAGGATATAAGTGTGTGTGCAGCAGTACATATATGGGGGGAGGATATAAGTGTGTGTGGAGCAGTACATATATGGGGGGAGGGGGTGGATTATATAAGTGTGTGTGGAGCAGTACATATATGGGGGGAGGGGGTGGATGATATAAGTGTGTGTGGAGCAGCACATATATGGGGGGAGGGGGTGGAGGATATAAGTGTGTGTGCAGCAGTACATATATGGGGGGGGGGGATATAAGTGTGTGTGCAGCAGTACATATATGGGGGGAGGGGGTGGAGGATATAAGTGTGTGCGGAGCAGTACATATATGGGGGGAGGGGGGGGGAGGATATAAGTGTGTGTGGGTGCGTGTGGAGCAGTACATATATGGGGGGAGGGGGTGGATGATATAAGTGTGTGTGGAGCAGTACATATATAGGGGGCGGGGGGGGGAGGATATAAGTGTGTGTGCAGCAGTACATATATGGGGGGAGGATATAAGTGTGTGTGGAGCAGTACATATATGGGGGGAGGGGGTGGATTATATAAGTGTGTGTGGAGCAGTACATATATGGGGGGAGGGGGGGAAGGATATAAGTGTGAGTGCAGCAGTACATATATGGGGGGGGAGGATATAAGTGTGTGTGCAGCAGTACATATATGGGGGGAGGATATAAGTGTGTGTGTGGAGCAGTACATATATGGGGAGGGGGTGGAGGATATAAGTGTGTGTGCAGCAGTACATATATTGGGGGGGGGGGGATATAAGTGTGTGTGCAGCAGTACATATATGGGGGGAGGATATAAGTGTGTGTGGAGCAGTACATATATGGGGGGAGGGGGGGAGGATATAAGTGTGTGTGCAGCAGTACATATATGGGGGGGGGGGGGGGGGGGAGGATATAAGTGCGTGTGGAGCAGTACATATATGGGGGGAGGGGGTGGAGGATATAAGTGTGTGTGGAGCAATACATATATGAGGGGAGGGGGGGGGGGGGAGGATATAAGTGTGTGTGGAGCAGTACATATATGGGGGGAGGGGGTGGAGGATATAAGTGTGTGTGGAGCAGTGTATAGGTAGGTGTGCGTGTGATGACTGCTCTCAAGTGCTTTGAGTTGGTCAGCTGTAAAGTGCTATACAAGTGTCAACCTTAATTTCACATTATCCTGCAGATAAGGAGAGACAACTCCTGAGATAGACAGATAAGGTGAAATATACTCGAGTATTAGTCTAGTAATTTAGGTCTGACTCACTAAATCAAAGTATAGGAGTCGATTTATACACAAGTCACTGGCAACACTGAGCACCCTGAGTAATGTGTGTACTAATAGTAACATTCCCATTTGCAGCAATTGACACTTTCTTGATATAGGGAATGCCAAGAAAACAGGTGTGAAAGTCCTGACAACAACCATTAACAAGGAAAGGAGCAGGGGAAATACTGGGCTGCAGGAAGGGGAAAGAATAATTGCTGCACTTAGGGGCCTGGAGCAGTTATTGGCTTCACTTAAAGGACAGGAGGGGTTAATGGCTGCAATACTGTATGCAGTGCAGTCATTAACCCCTCCTGGGCCCAAAGTGCAGGTGTTAAGTCTTTTTAATCCTCAAGTGCAGCCATTAACTTTGCTGGGTAGACTTATACTTGAGTCAATAAAAAAATTTCAGCTTAAAGGGAACCTTAACTGAACGGGGGTAAAGAGTTTCACTTACCTGGGGCTATTACCAGCCCCCTGCAGCAGTCCTGTGCCCTTGGAGCCACTCTGGAATCCTCCGGTCCCCCGTTGTCACTTAGTTTCGTTTTTGACGACTCACCAGTCGGCCGGCCGCCATGTGTATTATTGGACGCATTCCCTACTGCAATTAGCGCTGTTGCGGACCGCAACGCGTATTTTTGTACGCGTTGCGTTCCGCAACAGAGCTAATTGCAGTAGGGAATGCGTCCAATAATACGCATATGTAGCGTAATTGTAACTGCACCGATGGTGAGTCGATGTGCTGCAATCACCTTTGGAGTCACAAGTATTCTGTCAATTACTCCATCAGATTCGCACCATCTAAAATCTTTTATTAGGCAATCTTCTTAAAAATTACAGCATATTAAAAGTCCACATGTGGGTGTGCACCATAGGATAATGCACAGGCGTTTCGGGCCGTCCTAGGTCCTTTCTCAAATCCTGACAGACCCACACTAACACAAGATTGCTAATCTCTGTTATATAAAGTCCAAAAGAGGACCACATAGCAGTTCTCTATGTGGTCCTCTTTTGGACTTTATATAACTGAGATTAGCAATCTTGTGTTAGTGTGGGTCTGTCAGGATTTGAGAAAGGACCTAGGACGGCCCGAAACGCCTGTGCGTTATCCTATGGTGCACACCCACATGTGGACTTTTAATATGCTGTAATTTTTAAGAAGATTGCCTAATAAAAGATTTTAGATGGTGCGAATCCAATAATACCCATGGCGGCCGGCCGACTGTTGAGTCGTCAAAAACGAAACTAAGTGACAGCGGGGGACCGGAGGATTCCAGAGCAGCTCCGAGGGCACAGGACTGCTGCAGGAGGCTGGTAATAGCCCCAGGTAATTGAAACTCTTTACCCCCCGTTCAGTTAAGGTTCCCTTTAAGAAGGTCAAATATTGGGGTCGACCTCGTGTATAGGTTTGTGAATCAATCCCAATAGGACATACCACCTGCTTTCATGACAATTCCCCCAACCACTGAGGATATGAATGTGAAATCCACTTACCAGGACCTGGAGCCGTTACATCTTTTCCATCACTCTGACCTGTTAAACAGAAAATTGTATTTAGCTCAGAGCACAGACAGCACCATATCTGGGCAGAGCAAATCAATGGAATGGGCTCTGTACTATGGAATGGGTTCTATGGAATGGGCTATGTACTATGCGGTGATGCTCAAGCTCTTTAGTGAGGCAATCATGAGTGGTCCAACGAACATGAAGTTACACTAACAATTATCTGCAACTATGTGGTTACCATCTGAACTTTCACCTAGGCCATATCAGATTTTAATAATGGTTCCTGAGAGATGTAGGAATTAGGCCCCGTTCTCACTTGACTTCCGCATCATGTGCGGCCAATGGAAGGGGACAGTATAATATCTGCTCTGCTGGCCCGGGGCAGATGCGCTCCAGCATAGGCTATATGGGGGAACGCATCCACCTGGCCTGGGATTATCGCTAACTGCACAGAAGTGTGGTCTGCATACTGCAGTGGATCCCACGGATGCGTTGCAGCATGACAAGTGTGAACGGCTCCTGTTTATAACATAGGGAACAGTTCTCCAATCACAGCACCCCTTACAGCACAAAGCATTGTGACTGGACAAAAAGGATGGGCATTTTTTAATACAGCCTATCTGAAACCTAGCAGTTAGAGAGGGTGCCATCCACCCAATCCCGTTAGCTGAATTTCCCTCTGAAGTTTCCTGCTGGGTCCCCTAAAGTACACTAGCGCTAGAATGGCACAGTGTATGAAAATACTGGAAACTTTTACCAGGGCACTTTATTTTCTTCCTGGCTTCAGGATCAGTTTAAATTACAGTCAGGGGTAACACTAATCAGTGTGTAACGATAAGTGTCAGCAAGTAACAGAGTTCTGATTACCAGGTGATCTGCAGTATCACCTTTAATACAGATATATACCTGATTATATGGTGATCTGCAGAATCACCAATAATACAAGTATACCAGACAGCTAATGTATAGCAAGTATAGTGCTTGGTGCAACAGTAGTACTGATAGGTTTAGCTATACCTCACCAGAGGAGCTGGTGGGCACTAATAGTACAGAGCCTCTTACCAGAGACAAGGACCCTCTGGTGAGAGTAGAGTAGTCAGACTAACCGAATTGGCAACAGACAGACTGATACAGTACCAAATCAGAAGGCAAAGGCAGGAAGGTATAAACAGGCAGAGTCAGCAACAAGATCAGATGGGCAGAAGTACAGAATCACAGAACAGAGGGGTGGTCAGAATGAGCATGAGTCATACACAGATAATAAACAGTATTTCAGTTATAATTATAGCTATCAACAAATCCTATCTTTGTGTGAAATCCCCGGTTTCCTCCCGGATCAAAGCACACCAGATCTAACTAAGGTCTGAGCGCTAACACGAAGTATTCGCAACAGCAGACAAGTTGCAAGTGATTCAGCGAGGCTTCAGAAGAAGAGGAGACTCCTCCGGCACGCCCCCTCTCATCAGTCAATGAGGAGCGTCTCCTCTGACGTCAGCCGACCGGCCGGTCAGCTGACGCGCCCCCTCCCCAGTCCCCACATAAAGGTCCTTTCTGTGCGCGTGACAATGCGACCCTATGTGCTGCAGACAAACCCGTCCTCTGCGTGCTAGACGCCCGAGGCACGGATAGATCACTAGCAGGGAAATGTAGGCAGCTGTGGTGGAATCGCTGTTCACCGCAGCTGTCTCTTCTACGTTTGTTACAGTAGCCCCCCCCCCCTTTAGGCGTGGACTCCGAACACGTCTTGCCTGGCTTCTCTGGATGCAACGCATGAAACTTTTTTCTAAGTTCCTCAGCATGCAAGCGATAAGTCGGCACTCAAGACCTCTCTTTAGGCCCATACCCCTTCCAATGCACAAGGTACTGTACCGATCTACGCACCCGACGGGAATCCAAAATTTGCTCAATCTCATACTCAGGTTCACCATCAATCACCACGATCTGTTTAGAAACAGGGTATGGACCTATAAATCTGGGACCCAATTTTGCAGACGGCTGTTTCAGGACCAGATGCCGGGTTGAAACCCACACCATGTCTCCTGGTACAAATTCCCATTCTACTGACCGCTTTTTATCTGCCTGCTTTTTCTGGGTTTCGAAGGCCTTTTCCAAATTATTTTTAACCATAATCAAATCTCTTTTAATGCTCCCTGCCAGTCTTCCAAAGCAGGAAAAGGAGAAGAAACCACTGACAACGGGGAAAATTTGGGCGATCTCCCCGTTACCACCTGAAAGGGAGAAAAGCCTGAGGAAGAACTTTTCAAGTTGTTATGCGCAAATTCTGCGAATGGCAAGAATTTTTCCCATTCCAATTGTGCATCAGCCCCATAGCATCTAAGGAACTGCTCTAATGACTGTTTAACCCTTTCAGTTTGCCCATTGGTTTGTGGATGGTAGCCGGAGAAAAATGACAGGTCCATCCCCAGATGATGACAAAATGCTCTCCAGAATCTGGACACGAACTGAACTCCCCTATCTGACACCACATTCTCCAGGGAAGCCATGCAACCGGAAAATGTGCTGAATTAAGAGATCTGCCAACTCTTGGGCAGAGGGGAATCCGTCCAGCGGAATGAAATGAGCCATCTTGCTGAACCGGTCGACTACCACCCAGATGACCGTTTTACCCTCGGACCTGGGGAGTTCCCCCACAAAGTCCACTGACAAATGGGTCCATGGTTCCCTAGGCACTGGCAATGATTGCAGAGTGCTCGCAGGAGCCTGACGGGATGGTTTGTTCCTGGCACAAATGGAACAATCCCTCACAAATTCCTTACAATATGGAGCCAAGGATGGCCACCAGACACACCTGGACAGCAGATCCTGTGTCCGTGCAGCCCCAGGGTGCCCTGCATTCTTGTGTGCATGAAATAACTGCAAGATCTGTAGACGAAAGGGAAGTGGCACAAATAGAACCCCCTCAGGTTTCCCCTCGGGAACATCTTGTTGATAGGGGCCTAGAGTGGTGGACCAATCTTCCCAAGTCTCAGTGGCCGCCAAGACCACCTTCTCTGGAAGAATGCTCTCAGGGGTTGGTTACTGCACTGTCTCAGGCTCAAAACATATAGACAGGGCATTCGCTTTAACATTTTTACTACCTGGCTTGTAGGTAATGACAAATCTGAATCTCGAGAAAAATAGGGACCAGCGAGCCTGTCGGGGAGTAAGTCTCTTAGCCCCCTCGATGTATTCCAAATTCTTATGATCCATATAGACCGTGATCACATGTTCTGCCCCCTCGAGCCAATGGTGCCATTCCTCAAATGCGAGTTTAATGGCCAGAAGCTCCCTGTTCCCGACATCGTAATTTTTTTCAGCGGGGGAGAATTTACGTGAGAAAATTGAAGAGGGGGTGCAACCTGCCTTAATAACCAGAATGTTGTGACAGTACAGCCCCCACCCCAACCTCTGATGCATCCACCTCCACAATAAAGGGATGAGTGACATCCACATGCCTCAAGATAGGAGCGGAACAAAACAGCTTCTTTAATGATGATAAGGCAGTGTGCTTCTGACCAGTTATAAGTATCCGCCCCTTTCTTGGTGAGCTTAGTAAGGGGTGACACTACAGAAGAGAATCCTTTAATAAATCTTCTATAATAGTTGGCGAAGCCTATGAATCTCTGGAGTGCCTTCAACCCCACAGGTTGTGGCCACTCCAGGACGGCAGAGACTTTTCCGGGGTCCATAGAAAGCCCGGAGGTAGAAATGATATACCCCAAAAATGGAACTTCAGACACTTCAAAGAGACATTTTTCTAACTTAGCATACAAGGAATGCTGCCTAAGTTTTTTCAACACAAACTTTACATGTTCCCTGTGTTCTGTCAGGTTAGATGAGAAGATCAGTATATCATCCAAATATACCACAACGAACCTCGCCAAGACTTCTCTGAACACCTCATTGATCAATTCCTGGAAAACATGTGGAGCGTTACACAACCCGAAGGGTATGACAAGGTACTCGTAGTGCCCGTCGGGTGTGTTAAATGCCGTCTTCCATTCGTCACCCTCCCTTATGCGTACCAGGTTGTATACTCCTCTTAAATCGAGTTTTCTTGCATTAGTCACCTGAGAGAACAAATAATCAATGAGAGGGAGTGGGTAACGATTTTTTACGGTAATCTTGTTCAATCCCCGATAATCGATACAAGGGCTGCAGAGCCCGAATCCACAAATGAGTGAACAAAACCTTGACCTTCCCAGTTGATAGAACAAGGAAGGAGCAAACGATTATCTGTTAGAGGTAATGCTGTCTCGCCTAGGGTAGTACCTCTAACTACACCTAGGCGGCAGCGTTTCCCGACTTCTTAGGGCAATTCTGTACGACATGACCCTTTTCTGCACAGTATAAACAGAGTCTCTCTAACCGTCTTCGGTTCTTCTCTACCTCTGATAATTTTGAATGTCCGATTTGCATCGGTTCCTCCAGAGGAGGAGAAGGTGATTGAGAGGAACAGACCTCACAGAGTATCTCCCACGAGTCTGCCTATGATAACAAATGCGGCGATCAATCTTTACCGCCAATGCAATCGCTTCATCGACAGTTTTGGGCTCTGGATGAGCTAGCATGACATCATAGACTGGGTCAGATAACCCCATTAAGAAACAATCTAATAAAGCAAACTGTTCCCATCTAGCCGACACAGCTCACCTTCTAAATTCTGCAGCATAAGTTTCCACTGTGTTACGTCCCTGCCTGAGGGTCCTTAGCTTCCTTTCAGCAGTGGCTGCAATATTGGGATCATCATATATGATAGCCATGGTCTTAAAAAACTCCTGAACTGAAGATAATGCTTCGTGACCACTAGGAAAACTGTATGCCCATGTCTGTGAATCCCCTGATAATAGGGTTCTAATGAAGGTCACCCTCTGACTCTCTGATCCTGAAGAAATGGGTCTCACCTCAAAGTAAGAAAGGCAACGATTTCTGAAATTCTGAAAATCAGATTTATGCCCTGAAAACTTTTCAGGAAGAGGCATTTTTAACTCTACAACTGAAGGGGACTGCACTGGTGCAGTTGAAGGCTGGAGGGTCTGTACAACTCCAGCCAGCTGGGTGATCTGAGTCTGTTGGGTATTGACCAGCACGGTTAAATTATTCACCGCTGTGGTCAAGGCCCCAACTTGGCTACTGTAACGATGGGTGTCAGCACGCAGAGAGAATCTGATTATTGGTGATCTGCAGTATCACCAAGAATGCAGATATATACCCGATTATTGATGATCTGCAGAATCACCGATAATCAGATATATTGCTAACCTCTGGACACCTATGGTAAGTGAGTGTTTGGTGTAACTAATACTTTGAGATATGCACCTGCAGAGCAGGTGATCAGAAGCAGCCTGGAATACTGCTTTTGAAGACACAGGAACCTTCCAACAGCCTAAGGTACTCCAAGGGGTGGAGTCAGGCTGAAGGTAGGAGGAACCTGAGCGGGAGTGACACCTGAAGGATGGATGTCACTAGCAGGTCTGGAGGCTATCTCCTTAGGGAGAGAGATAGCTCCCTAGGTAGTAACAGATATCAAATGATGCCTAGTCTTGGAGTGAGGTCCGTGGTCTCTACACCCTGGAACTAGTCTGAACAACAACACACTAATAATAAAGAGTCCCTAGTCTGGGTGTGAGGTCCGTAGTCTCGACACCCTGGAACTAGCCTGGAGCATAACACAAATGATAACACAGTTCCCTAATCTTGGGTGTGAGGTCCTTGGTCTCTACACCCTGGAACTAGTCTGGAGTATAACACAAATGATAACACAGTTCCCTAATCTTGGGTGTGAGGTCCTTGGTCTCTACACCCTGGAACTAGTCTGGAGTATAACACAAATGATAACACAGTTCCCTAATCTTGGGTGTGAGGTCCTTGGTCTCTACACCCTGGAACTAGTCTGAATGCTTTCACGTAAGTGTTTGCAATGGCAGACAAGAGCAACTGGCAAGCAAGCAGTATATATAGCTGCTGGAGTCTGCCGCCCCGCCTAAGCCACTCAGCCAATCATGAGTCCAGCAGGAATCAGCTGATCCTCCTGATCAGCTGACACTTCCTCTGCTGGTATAAAGGTCCTGACATTTGGGCCGCGCGCGCGTAGCTCTCCATCCGCCCATGTGAACTAACAGACCCAGCCACACCAACCGCACACCGCCGCGTACAAACCGCCGCGTTGGACGCGGAAACAGCCGCCTTGCTGTCAGTACACGCGGCGGCTTTTCCGCGTTCTCTCGTGATGCCAGGCGCACGTCTCCGCATGCCAGCCGCTGTGCTGGACGCGGACTTAGCCGTCCTGCCGTTAGTACCCGCGACGGCTTTTCCGCGTTTCCTCACAGTACCCCCCCCCCCCCCCCCAGGAGTGTACTCCGGACACTCAAGCCGAGAATCTATAGCTTTTTGTATCCTCCAATGACCAACCATCATGGGGAGGGAGGGAGCGGAACCCACGTGCACCGCCGGTTTAGGCAAGGACACAGGGAATGAACTCTTGTCAGCCTGTTTTTTCAGTGGTAAAATGACTTTGGGCCCAAAACCCCTATCTGAAGCGTCTGCTTTGGAGCTTTTGCCATCTGATTTATACCTGCGAGGTAACCGTGAGGAAACGGATCCGTTAGAAGACTCTGTACTCTGTCCTGCCTTTCCTCCGACCTGTATCTTGGTATTACCCACCTCAACTCTCTTCAAACAGCGCTCATGACAATGGGCTGACCAGTTCAGTAGCTGTCCTGAAGCCCAGTCGATCAGCGGAGAGTGAAGCTGTAACCAGGGCATACCGAGAACGACAGGCGAGCTTTTCATTGGCAGGACCAGGAACCGTAACCTCTCTTCATTCAATGCCCCTAAACAACAAGACAGTAGGGGAGTTTGGGAAAGAGACTGAGCACTCTGCAATGGAGAGTCATCCACTGCAGTGACCGAAATCTGCCGGTCGGGTGCAGACAAAGGCATACCCAGACTTTTAGCAAAATCGTAATCCATGAGGTTCGCTGCTGAACCCGAGTCCACCATGGCCTCTGCGGACCCTGTCCAACCCTCCCACGTAACCGAACAGGGAAGGAACAACCGACCATCGTTCAGAGACGAAACCTGCTCACCTATGGTATTGACTAATCCCAGGCGATAGCATTTGTCTGGCCTAGTCGAACCAGATAAAGCGTTTCTCTTTGGCCTCCTGTGACTCTTCTTCCCAAGACTCAGCCCTGTATACCCAATTTGCATTGGTTCGCCTGGGGGTGAGGGAGTCCGAGAAGAGTCGTGTAAGACAGTCCTTCCAGTATCTCTACCTCGAATCTGTCTCTGATATCGCAAACGGCGATCTATCAGTATGGCCAAAGAAATTGCCTGGTCCACAGATTCAGGCTCAGGATATCCAATCATCACATCGTGAATTTCATTTGATAATCCTGCTATAAAACAATCTAACAAGGCATACTCTCCCCATCTCGCTGAAGCAGACCACTTCCTAAACTCAGCGGCGTAAACCTCCACTGATTTACGACCCTGTCTGAGCAATTTGAGCTTCCGCTCAGCGGTGGAGGCGATGTCTGGATCGTCATAAATTATGGCCATCGCTTTAAAAAATTCCTCAACTGAAGTCAGGGTCCCATCCCCAGGTTGAAGGCCATATGCCCAGGTCTGAGAGTCCCCCGTCAACAGTGTCTTAATGAAGGTAATTCTCAGTGCGACAGTACCTGAAGAATTAGGTCTTAACTCAAAGTAAGACAACACTCGATTTTTAAAGTTTCGAAAGTCAGATCTGAGACCAGAAAACTTCTCGGGCACAGGCATACGTAAGTCTGTAACAAGAGGGGATCGCACTATGTTTATAGCAGATTGAAGTTCCTGAATAGCCCCAAATATCTGACTGATCTGGTTCTGCTGGTTCAAAGCTATCCTGGAAAGCTGGTTTACCGCGGTGGTCAGGACTTCAACATGTCTATATAGTGCGTCCATTTGGGTTTGGTCTGCCATTCTGTAACGAGAGGTGTCAGCACGCAGAGAGAATCTGATTATTGGTGATCTGCAGTATCACCAAGAATGCAGATATATACCCGATTATTGATGATCTGCAGAATCACCGATAATCAGATATATTGCTAACCTCTGGACACCTAAGGTAAGTGAGTGTTTGGTGTAACAGTAATACTTTGAGATATGCACCTGCAGAGCAGGTGATCAGAAGCAGCCTGGAATACTGCTTTTGAGGACACAGGAACCTTCCAACAGCCTAAGGTACTCCAAGGGGGGGTGGAGTCAGGCTGAAGGTAGGAGGAACCTGAGCGGGAGTGACACCTGAAGGATGGATGTCACTAGCAGGTCTGGAGGCTATCTCCTTAGGAAAAGAGATAGCTCCCTAGGTAGTAACAGATATCAAATAATGCCTAGTCTTGGTGTGAGGTCCGTGGTCTCTACACCCTGGAACTAGTCTGAACAACAACACACTAATAATAAAGAGTCCCTAGTCTGGGTGTGAGGTCCGTAGTATCGACACCCTGGAACTAGTCTGGAGCATAACACAAATGATAACACAGTTCCCTAATCTTGGGTGTGAGGTCCTTGGTCTCTACACCCTGGAACTAGTCTGAATAATAACACAATAACACAGTTCCCTAATCTTGGGTGTGAAGTCCTTGGTCTCTACACCCTGGAACTAGTCTGGAGTATAACACAAATGATAACACAGTTCCCTAATCTTGGGTGTGAGGTCCTTGGTCTCTACACCCTGGAACTAGTCTGAATGCTTCCACGTAAGCGTTTGCAATGGCAGACAACCAGCAACTGGCAAGCAAGCAGTATATATAGCTGCTGGAGTCTGCTGCCCGCCTAAGCCACTCAGCCAATCATGAGTCCAGCAGGAATCAGCTGATCCTGCTGATCAGCTGACACTTCCCCTGCTGGTATAAAGGTCCTGACATCTGGGCCGCGCGCGTAGCTCTCCATCCGCCAATGTGAACTAACAGACCCAGCCACACCAACCGCACGCCGCCGCGTACAAACCGCCGCGTTGGACGCGGAAACAGCCGCCTTGCTGTCAGTACACGCGGCGGCTTTTCCGCGTTCTCTCGTGATGCCAGGCGCACGTCTCCGCATGCCAGCCGCTGTGCTGAACGTGGACTCAGCCGTCCTGCTGTTAGTACCCGCGGCGGCTTCTCCGCGTTTCCTCACAGCTACACAGTGCGTCCATAAACTTTTGGTCTGCTGTTCTGTAACGATAAGTGTCAGCAAGTAACAGAGTTCCGATTATCAGGTGATCTGCAGTATCACCTATAATACAGATATATACCTGATTATATGGTGATCTGCAGAATCACCAATAACACAAGTATACCAGACAGCTAATGTATAGCAAGTATAGTGCTTGGTGCAACAGTAGTACTGATAGGTTTAGCTATACCTCACCAGAGGAGCTGGTGGGCACTAATAGTACAGAGCCTCTCACCAGAAACAAGGGCCCTCTGTGAGAGTAGAGTAGTCAGACTAACCGAGTTGGCAACAGACAGACTGATACAGTACCAAATCAGAAGGCAAAGGCAGGAAGGTATAAACAGGCAGAGTCAGCAACAAGATCAGATGGGCAGAAGTACAGAATCACAGAACAGAGGAGTGGTCAGAACAAGCAAGAGTCATACACAGATAATAAACAGTATTTCAGTTATAATTATAGCTATCAACAAATCCTATCTTTGTGTGAAATCCCCGTTTTCCTCCCGGATCAAAGCACACTGGATCTAACTAAGGTCTGAGCGCTAACACGAAGTATTCGCAACAGCAGACAAGTTGCAAGTGATACAGCGAGGCTTAAGAAGCAGAGGAGACTCCTCCGGCACGCCCCCTCTCATCAGCCAATGAGGAGCGTCTCCTCTGACGTCAGCCGACCGGCTGGTCAGCTGACGCGCCTCCTCCCCGCATAAAGGTCCTTTCTGTACGCGCGACAATGCGACCCTACGTGCTGCAAACAAACCCGTCCTCGGCGTGCTAGACGCCCGAGGCACGGATAGATCACTAGGCAGGGAGATGGAGGCAGCTGCGGTGGTATCGCCGTTCACCGCAGCTGTCTCTTCTACGTTTGTTACACAGTGGCTGTATGACTGCAGCTGCAGTATCTGCAGTACCATCCTCAGAGCAGCATTTCGGATTTGCATAAAATGCAAACGTGAGGCATGTAGCATTTTTTTGAATCACTGCAAAATTGCAACGCAAAAATTGCATCGTGTTTTCATTTGCAAGTGCGAATGGGCCCTTCCAGTGCTCTCAATAAGAGGGCAGCCTTTGCCATATCAGATGACAGTGAGTAGTAAAGATTGTCAATGATAAAGATGCGGTTGCATCTAGTTTGGTGGCTTTAACTTGTGAACTCCAGGGACCAAGAGACAAAATACACCAGGAGCAACAATATAGTGTAGTATTTAAAACAAAATGCTTTAAAGAGAACCCGAGGTGGGTTTGAAGAATGTTATCTGCATACAGAGGCTGGATCTGCCTATACAGCCCAGCCTCTGTTGCTATCTCAAACCCCCCTAAGGTCCCCCTGCACTCTGCAATCCCTCATAAATCACAGCCACGCTGCTGACAAACAGCTTGTCAGAGCTGGCTGTGTTTATCTCTATAGTGTCAGTCTGCTGCTCTCCCCGCCTCCTGCAGAACTCCGGTCCCCGTCTGCATCCCTTCCCTCCCTGCTGATTGGAGGGAAGGGATGGTGGCAGGGACCGGAGCTATGCAGGAGGCGGGGGAGCAGCCGAGACTGACACTACAGATGTAAACACAGCCTCACAGCACGGCTCTGATTTATGGGTGATTGCAGAGTGCAGGGGGACCTTAGGGGGGTTTGGGATAGCAACAGAGGCTGGGCTGTATTGGCAGATCCAGCCGCTGTATGCAGATAACATTCTTTAAAAACACCTCGGGTTCTCTTTAAGGCTTTGTGCTGTAGATGGTGCTGTGATTAGGGAACTGTTCCCTATGAGGTTCCCTGCTGGGTCCCCTCAAGTAGACTAGTGCCAAGATCTGTGGATCTATAGGGACCCAGCAGCCCAAGCGACCCCTGAGTGCATTGTTCTCCCCACTCCTCTGGCTCACGAGAAGCCGCTACATCATTTGCCATCCCTCCATCCCAACCATGCCCGTTTCATGTCGGTACATTGTTGTACGGGGACTGGGTGATGTTATTGTTTTAGAGAAATTTAAAGATTTTATTGTCAAAACGAGAGCAGCACAAACCTTCATTTTTTGCATCACAAATGGGCACAAACTTAGCACTAACCGTACAGGTGCAGTATGGCTGCGTTGTAGAGTGGAAGTGTGAGTTGGATTATAGTGAGCATCTTCTGCTCTCATTTTTGCAGATAACAAAACACTCTGGACAGTTGTCCTGTGTCGCTATGTGTGGAAAATTCCACCACTTCCTGTCCAGACAGGAAGTGATATAGTCTCTAAACAAGTTAGAATGCCTGACTTCCAGTTTTCATATTAAAGTCATGAAAGCTGTAACGATCGGTGTCAGCAACCAGAGAGAGAATCTGATCCTTGGCGATCCGCAGTATCCCCAAGAATACAGATATACCCGATTATTGAGGATCTGCGAATTCGTCAACAATCAGATATGTCTAACCTCTGGACACCTGAGAGAGTGTAAAAGGTGTTTGGTGCAACAGTAACAACTCTGAGTGGGGACCACCAGAGGAGCTGGCAGCCTAAGACTCCTGAGGAATTCACCCCTGACAGTGGGTGATATTCCTGTAGCCTGTGGACCCCTGGGCGAGGGACCGAGACTGGGTTGCAGGAAGCCCTGCTGCTAATATGCAAGGTATTGCCCTGAACTGGGCTAACGTAACACAGTAATAGCAATACTAGTCTGAGGTGTGAGGTCCGTAGTCACAGCACCCTGGAAACTAGTCTGGAGCATAACATAAATGATAATATAATTCCCTAGTCTTGGGTGTGAGTTCCGTGATCATCAACACCCTGGAACTAGTCTGGAGTACAACATAAATGACAATACAATTCCCTAGTCTTGGGTGTGAGTTCCGTGATCATCCACACCTTTGGAACTAGTCTGGAGTATAACATAAATGATAATACAATTACCTAGTCTTGGGTGTGAGTTCCGTGATCATCAACACCCTGAAACTAGTCTGGAATATAACACAAAGACAATACAGTTCCCTAATCTTGGGTGTGAGGGCCTTGATCTCAACACCCTGGAACTATGCAAGAGAATACACAGAAGATACACAGTATTCCTAGTCTGGGGTGTGAGGGCCTTGATCTCAACACCCTGGAACTATGCAAGAGAATACACAGAAGATACACAGTATTCCTAGTCTGGGGTGTGAGGGCCTTGATCTCAACACCCTGGAACTGGTCTAACAAATATTAATAACAGTACAAGGAATTCTGGCTTAGTGTGAATTCCCAGGTCCGTTCTGGCTCAAACACACTGTAAGGATCTGACTAAGGTCTGAGTGCCTTCACGCAAGTGTTAGCAAAGGCAGACAGCCAGCAACTGACAAGCAGCAGAATATATAGTAGCTGGACTCTGCCGCCCTGCCCGAGCCACTCAGCCAATCATGTGTCCTGCAGGAATCAGCTGATCTTCCTGATCAGCTGACACTTCCCCAGCTGGTATAAAGGTCCTGAGTTCAGGCCCGCGCGTGCGTAGCTCTCCATCTGCCTATGTGCACTAACAGACCCAGCCACACCAAGCGCATGCTGCTGCATGCAAACCGCCGCTTTGCCGTCAGGACATGCGGCGGCCTTTCCACATTCCACCATACTACCAGACGCGTGTCTATGCGCGCAAACCGCCGCGCTGGACGCGGAGTCAGCCGCCTTGCTCTTGACACACGCGGCGGCTTTTCCGCGTTTTCTCACAAAAGCACCATGGAGATCCCAGGATCAGTAAAAATGTCTCCTATGGGAAAACAGACAACAATAACTTCCTTCCCCAAAGTGTGCAACCCATTTCCCCACGGTCTAAAACTAAAATAAATAATCATACAACTCTGGGCATTGACAGGTCCCCACATTAAGCACAGTGCTGTAAATAGAATCACAATGCAGAGAGAGCTCACCTGTGAGATTCAGCACATAATGTTTCTCCCGGATGGTCCTGGAGGCGGAGTGAGTGACCTCACAACGCATGGACACTTTATCATCTTTGAGACTTGGAGTAAATGTCAGGGTGCTGGTCAGTGCGTACAGATTGTCCTCTCCAACCCGTGGCTCTGATGATGTCACAGCAGTGGAAGGAAACTGGCTGAATCCTTTATACCATTTTACTTGTATGTCTCTGGGTGAGAATCCCGATACTAGGACCTGTAATGAGGCTTCCTGATTTGCTCTCACCCTCACTGGGCGCACCGTAACGTCCGATAATGTGGGCGGCTTCTCTGTAAAAGAATGTAGTTCATTGTCAGTTCCCAGAGTTCGACTTATAGATATAAACCATAGCATGGAATCCTATATAATAATATCCCTGCCCCTGCATCCTCTTGTGTCCCCTATGTCCGTGTGTCTGTTGTGCTTTGTACGAGTCGTGGGCGTGTACAAGTTGGGTGCATCGCGGCTGTGCGTGGGTGAGGCCAGTCGCCTAACACCTGTTAATAATAAAGGGCAGGCTTTTTTACTAGTAAACATATAAAGTTGTATTTCCTGATCCACCTGTACAGTGATGTGAAAAACTATTTGCCCCCTTCCTGATTTCTTATTCTTTTGCATGTTTGTCACACTTAAATGTTTCTGCTCATCAAAAACTGTTAACTATTAGTCAAAGATAACATAATTGAACACAAAATGCAGTTTTAAATGATGGTTTTTATTATTTAGTGAGAAAAAAAAACTCCAATAGTTTTAAGTGACTAATAGTTAACGTTTTTTGATGAGCAGAAACATTTAAGTGTGACAAACATGCAAAAGAATAAGAAATCAGGAAGGGGGCAAATAGTTTTTCACATCACTGTACAAGTGTTATAAGGAGCATTGTCCATATAGAATTTATGAAGCCATTGAACAAACAATAAAAATTAAAAACTACAGAAAAGTCTTATGTACGCCATGACAAAAGAGTAAAAAGGAATATAAACAAAGTTTGTTCCAATACAGAAGACCGCACTGTATACACATCAAAAGTCGCATTTTTAAATCCCCTTAAAGATAACATCATGAAAAAAATCAAAACATTAAAATACAATGAAAAACTGATACATTTTAACTTTCAGCAGGGCATTGTGAAAAAGCTTGCAGCTTTTTAGCATACAGAGTGAAAGAGGCAACAGAGCAGGGGTGTCAAACTCAAATACAAAGTGGGCCACAAATGAACACTTTGACCAAGTCTCGGACTAGCCTCAATATCTAGTGGCCACCACCTTCCCTTATAAAGGGCATCCAATGGCTCCCTCCCTCCTCTACACAGTTATCTGGTGTCTAATTGCCCTCCTCCCTCCCCATACAGTTCCCTGGTGTCTAGTGGCACGGCACTGCTCCCTCCCCTATACAGTTCCCTGGTGTCAAGTGGCCCTAATCCATCTCCTATACCAGGGGTGCCCATTGGGTAGATCGCGGTCTACCGGTAAATCGCAAAGGGCTTCATGGTAGATCCCGACCACACTACATTTTCCATTCTGTATATACAATTGTGTTCCTAAAATTGTACATAGGTAGATAATTTTGACATGCGAATTTTTAATAGTAGCTCACAAGCTGAAAAAGTGTGGGCACCTCTGCCCTATACAGTTCACTGGTGTCTAGTGGCTCTCCTCCAACTCCGTATACAGTTCACTGGTGTCAAATGCCCTCCTCCCTCCCCCATACAGCTACCTGGTGTTTAGTGGTCCTCCTCCCATACAGTTTCATGGTGTCTAGTGGAGCCCTCCCTCCCCTATACATTTGCCCGGTGTTTAGTGTTTTCCCCCTCTTCCCCCCATATAGCTGCCCTGGTGATCTAGAACTTCAATTCCAATATAGCTTCTCCGGTGGTCTAGAGTGGGCCAAACATAATGTAAGGTGGGAAACCACTTGCGGGCCAAATTTGATGGCTCTGCAGGCCGAATTTGGCTAGTGGGCCAGAGCATGACTTGTACAGTTGTCCTTTCCGTTGTATCTGGCAGCAACAGACTTGGTGTAAAAACCTAGGAACCCTAGTCATGGCAAATGAGGCTGCAATACATGACAAAGGCATTGATACACTAAACTCTTATGCCGTGCATACACAGCTTGTCCGCGCTTGCGCGCGGATCGATTGCCACTCGTCCCTGCCGGCGCTTCCTTATTACCGCTCGATTCCCTGCCATTGTCCGCCGGCGGGGATCGAGCGGGCGGGGATCGAGCGGCATGATCGGGCCAGCTGAATATTATCAGCTGGCCGGATCAGCTGGTCAATACACGGTACAGAAACGTACCGTGTATCCCCAGCATAACAGTCCCTTCAAAGGACCACTGTAGCAAAAAAACTGTTAAAATCTGACAGAACCGACAGGTTTTGGAATAGGCCATCTCTTCATGGAGGATTCTCAGGGTCTTCTTTGTTTTCAAAGCATCTCCTGAACAGCAGTTTAACTGCCAAAATAGTGAGATAACAGCCTCCCTACTCACTTGCACACTATTTTGGCAGTTAGACTTAGCAACTACCGTCCAGAAAATGCTTTTGACAACAAAGAAAACCCAATGGTCCTGTTTCCATGACAGGCGGATTCTGGATGCAGAAAAACTGACTCCAATGAATGCCTATGGGAAATCTGCATCAGAAAAATTGCGTTTAGTAGAAACAGACCCATAGTGTAATGCCTGAACACTAGATACTTTGATAATATAGATATCAGGAAGTCGGGGATAGCCAAAGGTCATACACGTATCAGAAACTGAGGTACCGAGAGCAAGGCAGAGACAGAGTTGTAAACAGGCCGACATCATAAACTAGTATCAGATGACTGCAGTATAGGAAGGATGAGACAGAATCAAAGTGAGGGGCAAGCCGAGTCATATACAGGATAGATAGCAGGAGAATAAGGCAGATAACCAGAGAATATACAATATACAAAATACAATACTGATCTAACTAGAGTACATATATATCGTCAGTGTCTGCATATATATATACATATAGCTCTGATTAGGAACAGCAGTAAGGCAAGGTCCAGCGCTCAGCAAACTGATAGCTATAACGGACACTGGACAACTGACAATCCAGGACTTAAAGTGGATCCGAGATGAACTTTTACTCCTTGCATAATTGTGTTCCTTACATATAGTTTATAGGGCATTCCTCAAGCCAAATACTTGTTTTGTTTTGTTTTAATACCCTAATTTCCTATAAACTAAACAAGCCACACCCACAGCTTCTTCAGAGTGCCTTGGCGCTTGCAAGGGATTGTGGGATTTCAGTCTGGGCAGGTGAAAAAGGTGTTACTAGCTATAGATTTCAGAGGCAGAGTTTTCACAATCTGAGAGCTGCAGTGCAGATACAGATCAGTTGCCTGTGTAATGGAGGAGATAAGAGTGGAGTTTTCACAGAATATGCAGATTAGCATGCCTAGATACAGATAAGCTTGCCTGTGTGTGTAATAGTGTAATAGTGACAAGCAGAAAACATGTCTGCTCCCATTGTATCACAGGAAAAAATATTAATATACTGTTGAAGTGGTTTGAAGATAGATTTGCTGTGTAAACTATCTAAACTTTAGATAAGATATATAGACAAGTCACTTGTTATATTTAGTTTTTCATCTCGGATCCGCTTTAAATACCAAGGTAGAGTACAGAACCACGCCCCCGGAACTTCCAGCCAATCAGCAGCGCTCCTGCGGGAACCAGTGTCAGCTGACCACTATGTCATCCGACATGCCTTACACCCGCCTCCTTAGCCTATAAAGGCTGTTCTGAACCGGGGGTGCCGCCAGATGGAGAGGAAGTAAGCGGCTTCCGCCGCTGCCCAGAAACGCCGCCGGCAGCAGCGTCAAATAGGTTTGTAACACATAGGCTTTCATTGGAGTCAGTTTTTCTGCAACCAGAATCCGCCAGTAGTGGAAACAGGCGCTAAGGCCCAGTTTACACTTAATCAGTTGCTCTCAGTTATAACTGAAAGGACAACTGATTTTCAAAGTAATGCCCCTGTTTTCCTATGGCACAGTTCACACTATACGCATTTTAACTGAAAGATTTTTCATAATGCACTGCTATGGAGAAGAAAAAAACCGCATACCAACTGATTAAGTGTAAACGGGCCTTAGAGCCTTTTTACACTTAACCAGTTGGTATGCCTTAATGTGCGTTAGTATGTTTGTTTTCCGTAGCAATGCATTGTGAAAAATATTTCAGTTAAAATGTGTATAGTGTGAACTGTGCCATTGGACAATAAGCATTACTTTGAAAATCAGTTTTCTTTCAGTTATAACTGAGAGCAACTGATTAAGTGCAAAAGGGGCCTAAGAATCCCCCATGAGGAGATGGACTAGTCCAAAACCTGACCACGTGGAGTGGTCTTTTAACTCTTTGCCGACAGCTCCACGCCAATTGGAATGAACGTGGCGGCAGCCCCAGGAACGCTCAATGTGAATTGGCGTGAAGTCCAGGGGCAGGGCTTTGCAGGAGATCGCGGGCGCATCTCTGCTTGAATGATGGAGCGGAGCTCCGTCACCAGTCTCCCAGCGGCGATCACTGCTAGGAGACTGTTAGATGGCAAAACTGCCGTCTATTTACATTGTACAGCGCTGTGAATACCGCCAAAGCTGTACTGGGGACAGCTGTGTCACGCGGCTGTCCCCCTGGGAGGCTCAGAGAGCGATCGGCTCTCATAGGCTGATGTCCATGAGAGCCGATTGCTAGGATTGGCTGGTGGGGGAGGAGGGGAGGGTATTGAAAAAATAAAAATAAAAAAAAATAGTAAAATTTATTTAGAAACCCCCCCTCCCCAATAAATAAAATAAAAAACAAACATCCCAGCAGGGATCAGAGCCCACCAACAGAAATCTCTGTTGGTGGGCAGAAAAGGGGGGGGGGAATCCCTTGTGTGCTGATTTGTATGGCCCTACAGCGAGACCTTAAAGCTGCAGTGGCCTAGCACTAGTGGGGTGTAAGCCTAGGGTCCTGAACAGGTTGAAGCAGCCTTCTCAACCTTTCTACCCTGGAAGAACCCTGCAAATAACTTTTGGATCTCAAGGAACCCTGCAAACAATTTTTTGATCTCGGGGAACCCCTGTATTTATTTTGAAGGAGGCATGGTCTTTAAAAGTAGGTGAGGCTGTTTAATTCACTACCCCCCTATTACAGCGCCTCTCATTTAGTACAATTTTGTGCTTACTTTTACAGTGTTCCCTATTATAATGTGCTCTATTATACTTCCTCCATGATGTGGGAAAATGCCAAGGAACCCCTGCAAAGTACTCAACAAAAGCTCGGTATACAGGAGTTGAATAAATTATTTGTTAATTCTGTTTTATTGAGACTCGAGTGAGTTTTCTTTTTTGTAAGAGGGAGGTAAGTCCACCCTAACATCCTCCTCTGCTTTTAAACGGTTTTTAAAACGTTTTACTCTACTCTGGCGCCTCTGTATACCGAGTTTCTGCTGATCTTCTAGTCCACCCTGGGTGGAGGGGTGCATCCCCATCTACTATCTGCAGAGAGCGACTTCTTAACCTGAGTGGGGTAAGGTCCTAATGCTCCCCACCTGCATTTAAAGTGGTTGCCTATGGGTAACCCGTGTTTGTGAGTATATATGTTATGGCCAAAACCAGAAATCGGCCAATTCTAGAATTGGCCGGCCGTTTCCAGAACTGGCCGATTTGACGTCGGCCAAAGTCCAAAATGCTGGGAATTTCTGACATTGGCCGGCCAGTTCTAGAAACGGCCAGTCAGTCGGCCAAAGTCCAAAACGCAGAAATCTCAGAACATCCTGGGCCCTGTCCAGCACCATGAATGGCACTGGGAACTTCCTCTCTGCTCTGAAATACACACAACAGCATAATAATCTTTTTAAAAGAAAAGCATTTATTAGTTACAGCTGATGCAAATCCTACAATAAATCTGCAGTGTGTCTACATCCTGCTTTCTTGGGAGCAGACATATTGTTAACATCCTGTGCTTTTAAATTAGCTGCTCTGCTGTGGCAGTCAGGTGACAGGGGGAGAGATCAAATTACAGTGGCGATTAGTCACAGATGAGGGGGGATGCATGGCTGGGGGTGCTTTGCATTGCTGAGGGCGCTTTGCATGGTGGGGGGGGGGTCTTTTCTGGGGGGCTGTGCATGGCTGTGGGTGCTTTGGTGTGCACTTTGCATGGTCGGGGGGGGGGGGGGGGACTTTGCAATGGCTGGGGGGTCTTAGCTGTGCACTTTGCATGGTGGGGGGGGGGGGGGGCGACTTTGCATGGCTGAGGGTCTTTGCTGGGTGATTTGCATGGTGGGGGGCGGCTTTGCATGGCAGGGGGGTCTTAGCTGTGCACTTTGCATGGTGGTGGGGGGGGCGACTTTGCATGGCTGGGGGGTCTTTGCTGGGTGATTTGCATGGTGGGGGGGGGGGGGGGGGCTTTGCATGGCAGGGGGGTCTTAGCTGTGCACTTTGCATGGTGGGGGGGGGGGGGCGACTTTGCATGGCTGAGGGTCTTTGCTGGGTGATTTGCATGGTGGGGGGCGGCTTTGCATGGCAGGGGGGTCTTAGCTGTGCACTTTGCATGGTGGGGGGGGGGGGGGGGCGACTTTGCATGGCTGAGGGTCTTTGCTGGGTGATTTGCATGGTGGGGGGGGGGGGCGGCTTTGCATGGCAGGGGGGTCTTAGCTGTGCACTTTGCATGGTGGGGGGGGGGTGGCTTTTCATGGCTGGGGGGTCTTTGCTGGGTGATTTGCATGGTGGGGGGCGGCTTTGCATGGCAGGGGGGTCTTAGCTGTGCACTTTGCATGGTGGGGGGGGGCGGCTTTGCATGGCTG
Organism: Hyperolius riggenbachi; assembly: GCF_040937935.1. Lineage (NCBI taxonomy): Eukaryota > Metazoa > Chordata > Amphibia > Anura > Hyperoliidae > Hyperolius > Hyperolius riggenbachi. The sequence continues at coordinate 208,688,237 of NC_090656.1, forward strand.
GGGGGTCTTTGCTGGGTGATTTGCATGGTGGGGGGGCGGCTTTGCATGGCAGGGGGGTCTTTGCTGGGTGCTTTCCATGGTGGGGGGGGGGGGCGGCTTTGCATGGATGGGGGTGGGCTTTGCTGGTTGCCTTTTAGGCTGGGGGTGCTTTGCTGGGCTGAGGGGGGGCTTTCCTGGAGGCTGCCAGCACTATTACTCAGACCTCCGATCAGGGCGACCAGAGAGGTGGAGAGAGGCAGAGTGCGCGCGCGCTACCCGTCCGGACCCATACACTTCAATGCGGAAGTGTTCAATGATGTCACTTCTGCATTGACGTGTATGCGTCCTGCGGGTCGCGTGAGCTGCTCTGTCTCTCTCTGCTTCCCCGGTCCGGTCGCCCTGATCTGAGGTCTAGAACGGCAGCGGGGGAGGAGCGGGGCTTCCTGGCTGGCGGTGGGGAGGGGAGAGGAGAGCAGCTGGCGGGGGAGCGGTGACAGGAAGCTTCGGGACTTGGCCGGCCAAGGTAAGTCACAACGCGTTCTGGCCGGCCAAAGTCCAAAATTCCCAGGCATTTTGTATATTGGCCGGATCAGCCGGCCACTTCGCGTTGTGACCGGCCAGAACCCGAAGTGGCCAGACTTCGGGTTCTGGCCGTAACATATACACATTAAATTGTATTGAACTCTTCATTTTACCTAACAATACTGCACCATATTAAGCTCTCGATTCTCTTCTTGTTTTTAAGCATGCAAAGTACTCAAGGAACCCTGGTTGAAAAAACCTGGGTTAAAAGATACATGAAATACCCCCCCAGAAAAAAAGTTAGATACCCACCTGAGAAGACTCTGGATCCCTTAGAGCCTTCCCGATCCTCTCTGCATCCCCTGGTTCCACCGCTGGGCCCTCCATTGTAGTGTTCAATTTTAACACAACGAAAAGGCCTTCTGGTTTCCTTGAAAGGCTACTGAAGTAGGTGGGTGTCCGTGTACTTCCGAAGTGGACCAGCTCTGTACCCACGCAAGTGCATGATAAAAAAATTGAACAGGGGGGGATGCAGAGAGGACCGTCAAGGCTCTAAAGGATCCTGAGCCTTCCCTCCTCTTAGATGAGAATCAAACTTTTTTTCCCCCGGGGGTGGTTACATGTATACTTTTAATGTCAGTCATTTTTTGGGGGTAGTATAATATCCTGTTCAATTTTGTAGATAAACATCACACTTTGTCCTTCAGGACCTAACCTTAGAGTACCAGTCCAGGATAAATATATATCACTAACCGTGTGGGCTAATAATCTAAATGGTACCTAGACTTATTACAGATACAATAAGGCTGCACTAATGCACAGAGCCTAGTGAGGTGGAGGATGGAACAGTCTGTCTGTTCTAACACAGGAAACCAAATAGGGGCAAAGAGAGTACCAATGGTGGGAGGCCTTTGCTGATCCTCCCCAAACATACACACCGATTTGGTAGTGGGGTGTAGCTATTCCCACGAGAGACTCTCACTAGTGTGTGGTCCCCTCAAGGATGCAGCTGTGGAGTAGGAGCAATTTTGGGTACCTGGAGTCGGAGTTGGTAGTTTCATAAACTGAGGCGTCGGGAGTCAGTTGATTTTTGTACCAAATCCACAGCCCTGGTAAGTGTTAGACTAAGGAGTCAGAGACCAGACAACAGGTCCGGGGGCGGGGTGGGTCTGCTCATCTCCCCATCCTGCACTTTCCGTGTCCTCACGCCACCCCCTTCCTTAAACTTTACCTCCTTTGAGACCCATGCTATCTGCCTCCACCATCCCCTTCCGGCAGTCATTGCAGTCTTTTACCGCCCCCCATCCACCTCCGCTACACAATTCCTGGACAGCCTGGCCTTTTGGCTCCTACATATCCTCTCCTCTGACCTCCTCACCATCATACTTTGAGACTTCAAAATTCTCATGGACAATCCCTACTCCCCTGCCGCCTCTCAACTATTCTCCCTCAATATTTCCCTTGGCCTCTCCCAACACACCAATTCCCCCACCCACCACGCTGGACACACTCTTGACCTCATTCTCTCAATATCTGCTACCCTCCCCAACCTGGACATAACACCCTTCCCCCTCTCCGACCATCACCTTCTCACTTCATCTCTCCATCTTGCTCCCTCCACCACCCTCGGGTCGTTGGCAGGGAGATCTGCGCAACCTAGACCCAACTGCACTAGCCAACCCCCTCTACTCCCTCGCTTCCACCCACCCCAACCTTACCTGCCCAAACCATGCTGTGGCCCAATACAACCCGGGCCTTTTAGCAGCCATAGACATTGCTGCACTCCCCGTATTTCGCCCCAGCCGTCCCATCAACCCCCATCCCTGGCACAACACACACACTCGCAACCTACAAAAACAGACACGCGCCTATGAACACAAATGTAGGAGATCCCACCTCAACTCTGACTTCTTGGAGTACAAGGACAACCTTCAGCTGTTCTATACTGCATTAATCTCCCTGGCGTTCTATTAAGATCGCCAGGGCGGCTGCGGGAGGGTTTTTTTTTAATAAAAAAAAATCTATTACATGCAGCCAACTGAAAGTTGGCTGCATGAAAGCCCACTAGAGGGCGCTCCTGACGCGTACTTCTGATCGCCTCAGGCGATCAGAAGTAACAAGGAAGGCCGCGATGAGCGGCCTTCCTTGTTTCGCTTTCCTCGTCGCCATGGCGACGAGCGGAGTGACATCATGGACGTCAGCCGACGTCCTGACGTCAGCCGCCTCCGATCCAGCCCTTAGCGCTGGCCGGAACTGATTGGTCCGGCTGCGCAGGGCTCGGGCGGCTGGGGGGACCCTCTTTCGCTGCTGCTCGCGGCGGCGATCAGGTAGCACATGCGGTTGGCAAAGTGCCGGCTGTGTGTGCACCTTTTTATTTGGAGAAAATCGGCCCAGCAGGGCCTGAGCGCACCCTCCGGCGGTATACCGCTCAGGAGGTTAACTGATGCCAAAAAAAATTATTTGCTGCCCTGATCGGATCCCAAGCCTCCAACCCTCTGCGCCTCTTCGCCACCTTCAACTCCCTCCTTAACCTCACCACTCCTCCCCCCACCTCCGCCCTCTCAGCCCCTGATCTGTCCACCCACTTTAGAAATCTCCTGCCTCCACTCCACCACTTCTTTCTCTCCCCCGCATACCTCTACCCCATCTACCGTCATCGCCTTCACTCCTGTCACAGAGGATGAAGTCAGCCGCCTCCTAGCTACTTCCCCTGCCACCTCCAGCCCCCTAGACACTGTGCCATCCAACTGCCTCCGTCCACACTTCTCTGTTCTGGCTCCTGTCCTCACTTCTCTGTTTAACCTCTCCCTCTCCATGGGCACCTTCCCCTCAGACTTCAAACAGGCCACTCTACTGCCCCTACTTAAAAAACCCTCACTAGACCCCTCACTTCCATCCAGCTACCGCCCTATCTCTTTCCTCCCTTTTGCATCTTAATTCCTGGAGTGTCTAGTCCACCAACGCATGACCCATTACCTTGGCTCCAACTCCCTGTTTGACCCACTACAATCAGGATTTTGGCCAGCCCACTCCACTGAAACAGCCCTCACCAAGGTCGTCAATGACCTCACGCTTGCCAAGGCCGAAGGAAAACACACCATCCTTCTTCACCTAGACCTCTCATCAGCATTTGACACTGTTGATCTCCAATCCCTGCAATCTGTAGGTATCCAAGTCCTTGCCCTAGCATGGCTCTCCTCCTACCTCTCAAATCGCTCCTTTAAGACCTCCTTCAATGGTTCCTCCTCAACCGCCATCCCTCTTTCAGTTGGGGTCCCCCAAGGCTCTGTTCTTTGTCCCCTGCTGTTCTCAATTTACACTGCCTCAATCGGAAAACTCATCTCCTCTCTGGGTTTCAACTATCACCTATATGTAGATGACACCCAGATCTACCTCCATACCATCGACCTCTCCACTACCACATTGGAGAAGGTATTCTCCTGCTCCTCGGCTATCTCATCCTGGATGTCTGCCAGGTTCCTAAAGTTGAACCTGGATAAGACTGAACTCTTAATCTTCCTGCCCCGTGCAGCCTCACCCTCCACGTTACTGTCAATGGCACAATCATTCGCCCAACCACACAAGCCTGCTACCTGGGTGTCACCCTGGACCCAGCCCCCTCCTTCACCCCTCACATCCAAAGCGTAGCTAGGGCCTGCAATTTCCATTTACGTAACATCTCCAAGATCTGGCCTTTCCTGACCCGAGACACTGCCAAACTCCTCGTCCAGGCCATTATCTCCCGCCTGGACTACTGCAACTCCCTCCTGTCAGGCCTTCCTCATAACCGCATCACCCCCCTACAATCCATCATGAATGCAACAGCCAGACTAATCTATAATACAATAAAATAATACAATACAATAACATTTGTAAAGCGCTTTTTTCCCATAGGACTCAAAGCGCATACCTACCTACTCCTCCCACCGCTCTGTCTCCACAACTCCCCTATGCAAATCCCTTCACTGGCTTCCAATTCGCTTCAGAATCAGCTTCAAGATCCTATGTTTGGCATACAAATCTATATACAAGGCCCGCCCAACCTACATCTCTGACCTGGTCAGCAGATATACACCAGGCCACCAACTTCGCTCCTCCAACAACCTCTTCCTAACCACCCCACGCATCTTGCACTCCCAGGCACGACTACAGGACTTCACCAGAGCTGCCCCCATCCTGTGGAACTCTCTCCCACTGCCCATCAGGCTTACCCCCACCTTCAAAACAGCACTCAAAACTAATTTCTTCAAGGAGGCCTACCTCACCTTGACGCTGCCCTAACTCTCTCTACTGAGAACTTCTTGATGCACCCCCCTCCTTTCCTGTCACCACCCCTCCCTCTAGATTGTAAGCCTTTGGCAGGGCCCTCTCCCCTTGTGTATCATACTTGACTGTGTGCACTCTACCCAGAATTATGTGAACTAATATTTTTACCCCTACCACTCCAGTGTATGATCTGGAATTGTATTACTATCTGTATTGTGTTGTGTATCTTATTGCTTATTACCTGTATTGTTGTATCTATTGTCTATTACCTGTATTGTGCTGTCGGTTGCCCCTGTTATCATTGTCTGTAATCCTATGTATTGTGCAGCGCTGCATAATATGTTGGCACTATATAAATCCAATAAATAATATTATCTTGAGTCGTGGTTTCATAAGCTGAGGAGTAAGAGTCAGAGTTGGAGTCGGATGATTTTTTTTTTTACCGACTCCACAGCCCTGAAGTACGGTACAGAAAGCAATGCAATAAAACAGGGATCACCAACCGGCTGGTCCTATAAGATGTATGGATTCATCCAGCCAGAATGTGTGAAGCTAGTCACCCATACACAATAGTATGCAGAAGTGTTCACCACTTACTCAAGGAAATGGCAATTTGGGAATGCTGCAGTGCTTTCTAAATAAATCCTTCATAGAAGGCAACAAAAAGGGGTGGAGCATATGTACAGTGCAGGTGTTAAACTCGGTTTGTAGATAAACAGCAGTTTTTGGGTATTTTTTTCATCTGGCTTTTAGTGTTTGTAATACCACAGAACTTTTCACAAAAACAATCATCATTTTTGGAATGGAGGATTATTTTGTAGAAGAGGTTGGCTATTCCCAAAGAAGAATAAAGTAAATGTACACATTTTTATACCCAAGAATCACTTTATCACTCTCCTATACACTACTTTGCCCACCCACACTGGCACATGCGGCAGGGCTGCCCTGTGCCACCTCCGCACTGTTAGCCCAGAGCAAAGTTTAACAGTGCAGCAGTAAAGGGGTGGCACAAGGCAGGGTGCTGTGGTTGTCCTGTCCTGTGTGCCAGTGTGGGTGGGCACAGTAGTTTATAAGGGTGGAGGAGCAAAGGGTGAAGAGAAAGCAACAAGTGCTGCACTGTGGGGCTTGCAATACTAAGTATAGCAAGCCCTAGAGGATCTTTAAAATTCCCTCCAGCACCCCCTATTTGTCCTTTTAACAGGATTCCCACTGGGCTGTTGAAGGACCAATAGGGGGCACCTGAGAAAATGTCAAAGATACTCTGGTGCTTGCTATACTTAGTATAGCAAGAGCCAGACAGGAATCAACATGTGCAGCGCTCTACATTGTTATCAAGAGGATATTGGTGTGGGACATTTCCGAGGACACCATCATGGGAGTAACTAAAGGTAAGTAATTATAGTTAATTTAGAATGATGAAGGCCTTTTTTATAATTGTGTCTTACTTTCACTTTTAACTCTCTGTGGAAATAGGTAAGGGGTACTTCAGTACCAGTATACCCATTTCACCTTGGGACGGGGAGGGTATCTGGGGATCACTTTTTAAAGGGGACTCCCAGAAGCCAGCATGAACCCCGCCAGGGCCTACACCCACAGACATGGGGGTAGTTACCCTCACTACCTCGGCACTGGAGGTGGGAATAAGCCCTTGTTCATGGATTGGACAAGGACTCCGGGGAGAGGGACTTGGCCTCCCCTCTCTTCACCAACCTCCCCCATACCACAGACCATGTGGGTTAATATAGCTCAGGCTGCAGAGCACCACATGGTTTGGGCTCCACATTCTGACTTTAGAGGTGGGAACCCTTGTCTTTTTTTTATTCTATCAGTGCAAACCATAGGTATATATTGCCAGGGATCCTTATACAGCTACCAGTATATTGCTGCTGTACAGCGATTCCTGGCCAAAGCATTGTCAGATCCACCACATTTCCATTACCCCGGCCTGAAATTCACTGTTCTTTCTTTTGATATATGTACATTTTCACTAACATGAGGTAAATATGTGACCTGTCATTTCACCACATTTAACCACTTAACCTCCTTGGCGGTTCAATTTTTCCGCCAAGGAGGCTGCATTGCACTTTAAAAAAAAAAAAAAAAAATTTTGTTTCATGTAGCTACCTGAGTGGTAGCTACATAAAACACCACTAGAGGGCGCATGTGTCCCTCTAGTCCGATCGACGCCGGCCACAAAAGTAAACAGGAAATCGCGTATAGAATGCGATCTCCTGTTTGGCTTCTCCTGTTGCCATGGCAACGATCGGAATGACGTCATGGACGTCAGCCGACGTCCTGACGTCAGACCCATTTGATCCAGCCCTTTGCGCTGCCCGGGACTGATTGGTCCGGGCTGTGCAGGGCTCTGGCGGGGCCCCTCTTCCGCCGCTGCGTGCGGACGATCGCCGCAGAGCGGCGGCGATCGAGCTGGACGCGCAGCTAGCAAAGTGCTGGCTGCGCGTACAGCAATTTACAGAACAGGAATCGCTCCACCAGGGGCTGAGATATCCTCCGCGGCGGAGGTTAAAGAGAACCTAAAGTCAAAAAAAAACAAAAACCGAGATGAACTCACCTGGGGCTTCCCTCAGCGCCCTGCAGACGATCGGTGCCCTCGCAGCTCCGCTCCGATGTCCCAGGACCCGCCGGCAAGCACTTCCGGTTTGGCCGTCACCGGCCGACAGACATGGGAACGCGAGTGATTGTTCGCGTTCCCAGCCTGTATATCGCCCCCTATGCTGCTATTGCGGGCAGGAGGTCGCAATAGCAGCATAGGGGGCGATATACAGGCTGGGAACGCGAACAATCACTCGCGTTTCCATGCCTGTCGGCCGGTGACGGCCAAACCAGAAGTGCTCGCCGGCGGGTCCTGGGACATCGGAGCGGAGCTGCGAGGGCACCGATCGTCTGCAGGGGGCTGAGGGAAGCCCCAGGTGAGTTCATCTCGTTTTTTCTTTGTGACTTTAGGTTCACTTTAAGGACTGCAGTCATAAAACCCCTTAAAGGAAAGGTTCAGGGAGGGTATTGAAAAAATAAAAATCAATTTCCACTTACCTGGGGCTTCCTCCAGCCCGTGGCAGGCAGGAGGTGGCCTCGCCGCCGCTCCGCAGGCTCCCGGTGGTCTCCGGTGGCCGACCCGACCTGGCCAGGCCGGCTGCCAGGTCGGGCTCTTCTGCGCTCCAAGGCCAAGCACTTCTGCGTCCCACGCGGGCGCGCTGACGTCATCGGACGTCTCCGGGCTGTACTGCGCAGGCGCAGTAGTTCTGCGCCTGCGCAGTACAGCCCGGAGACGTCCGATGACGTCAGTGCGCCCGCGTGGGATGCAGAAATGCCGGGCCTTGGAGCGCAGAAAAGCCCGACCTGGCAGCCGGCCTGGCCAGGTCGGGTCGGCCACCGGGAGCCTGCGGAGCGGCGGCGAGGGCACCTCCTGCCTGCCACGGGCTGGAGGAAGCCCCAGGTAAGTGGAAATTGATTTTTATTTTTTCAATACCCTCCCTGAACATTCCCTTTAAGGACCAGACACTTTTTCCCCATTCAGATCACTGCAGCTTTAACGGTTTATTGCTCGGTCATACAACCTACCACCTAAATTAATTTTACCTCCTTTTCTTGTCCCTAATACAGCTTTCTTTTGGTGCTATTTGATTGCTGCTGCGATTCTTAGTTTTTATTATATTCATCAAAAAAGACATGAATTTTGTCAAAAAAAATGATTTTTTTAACTTTGTGATAAAATTTGTCAAATAAAGTAAAATTTATGTATACAATTTTGTCCAAATTTATTGTGCTACATGTCTTTGATAAAAAAAATCCAATAAGTGTATATTTATTGGTTTGGGTAAAAGTTATAGCGTTTGCAAACTATGGTGCAAAAAGTGAATTTTCCCATTTTGAAACATCTCTGACTTTTCTGAGCACCTGTCTAGAATTCCAGGATAGTAAAAATACCCCCCAAATGACCCCATTTTGGAAAGAAGACATCCCAAAGTATTCACTAAGAGGCATGGTGAGTTCATAGAAGATTTTATTTTTTGTCACAAGTTAGCAGAAAATGACACTTTGTGACAAAAAAAATAAATGTAAAAAAAGTTTCCATTTCTGCTAACTTGTGACAAAAAAAATGAAATCTGCCACGGACTCACCATGCCCCTCTCTGAATACTTTGGGATGTCTACTTTCCAAAATGGGGTCATTTGTGGGGTGTGTTTACTGTCCTGGCATTTTGGGGGGTGCTAAATTGTAAGCCCCCCGGTAAAGCCTAAAGGTGCTCATAGGACTTTGGGCCCCTTAGCGCACCTAGGCTGCAATAAAGTGTCACACATGTGGTATCGCCGTACTCAGGAGAAATAGTATAATGTGTTTTGGGGTGTGTTTGTACACATACCCATGCTGGGTGGGAGAAATATCTCTGTAAATGAGATTTTTTTTTTACACACAATTGCCATTTACAGAGATATTTCTCCCACCCAGCATGGGTATGTGTAAAAAATACACCCCAAAACATATTATACTACTACTCCTGAGTACGGCGGTACCACATGTGTGGCACTTTTTTGCACCCTAACTGCGCTAAGGGACCCAAAGTCCAATGAGTACCTTTAGGATTTCACAGGCCATTTTGAGACATTTGGTTTCAAGACTACTCCTCACGGTTTAGGGCCCCTAAAATGCCAGGGCAGTATAGGAACCCCACAAATTACCCCATTTTAGAAATAAGACACCCCAAGGTATTCCGTTAGTAGTATGGTGAGTTCACAGAAGATTTTTTTTTGTCACAAGTTAGCGGAAAGTGACACTTTGTGAAAAAATAAAAATAAAGATCAATTTCCGCTAACTTGTGACAAAAAAAATTAAAATCTTCTATGAACTCACCATACTCCTAACAGAATACCTTGGAGTGTCTTCTTTCTAAAATGGGGTCATTTGTGGGGTTTCTATACTACCCTGGCATATTAGGGGCCCTAAACCGTGAGGAGTAGTCCTGAAACCAAATGTCTCAAAATGACCTGTGAAATCCTAAAGGTACTCATTGGATGTTGGGCCCCTTAGCGCACCTAGGCTGCAAAAAAGTGTCACACATGTCATATCGCCGTACTCAGAAGAAGGAGTATAATGTGTTTTGAGGTGTATTTTTACACATACCCATGCTGGGTGGGAGAAATATCTCTGTAAATGGACAATTGTGTGTAAAAAAAAAAAAAAAAAATCAAAAAATTGTCATTTACAGAGATATTTCTCCCACCCAGCATGGGTATGTGTAAAAATACACCCCAAAACACATTATACTACTTCTCCTGAGTACGGCAATACCACATGTGTGACACTTTTTATGCAGCCTAGGTGCGCTAAGGGGCCCAACGTCCTATTCACAGGTCATTTTGAGGCACTTGGTTTCAAGACTACTCCTCACGGTTTAGGGCCCCTAAAATGCTAGGGCAGTATAGGAACCCCACAAGTGACCCCATTTTAGAAAGAAGACACCCCAAGGTATTCCGTTAGGTGTATGGTGAGTTCATAGAAGATTTTATTTTTTGTCACAAGTTAGTGGAAAATGACACTGTGATAAACAGCGGAAAAGCCGCCGCATGTTCTGGCAGCAAGGCGGCTGATTTCGCGTCTGATGCAGCGGTTTGTCCGCGTCAGCATGCGTCTGGTTTGTCTGGAGCTGGTGGTGCCCATGGGCAGAGTGGCGTGGGGGCCGCCGCATGTTCTGACGGCAAAGCGGCGGATTCCGGGTCCAGTGCGGCGGGTTCCCCGCAACAACATGCGTCTGGGTTAGCTGGACCTAGTAGTGCACACAGATGGAGAGCTACGCGCGCGCGCTGCTAGACAGGCTCTTTATACCAATAGGAGGAAGATCAGCTGATCGGGACGGTCAGCTGATTCCTGCTCGGCTATTGATTGGTTGATGGGAGCTGGGCGGCGCTGTGGGGTGCTTTACTATATATATCTCTTGCTGTTCAGTTGCTGGTTGTCTGGCGTTGCGAATGCTTATGTGTTAGCACTCAGACCTAAGTCAGATCTCCAGTGTGGTGGAACCAGGAGGACCTGGGAATCCACACTTAGCCAGTTACTGTATATCATCTGTGTTATTCTCTAGCATAGTTCCAGGGTGTTGAGATCACGGCCCTCACACCCCAGACTAGGAATACTGTATATCATCTGTGTTATTCTCTAGCATAGTTCCAGGGTGTTGAGATCACGGCCCTCACACCCCAGACTAGGAATACTGTATATCATCTGTGTTATTCTTTAGCATAGTTCCAGGGTGTTGAGATCACGGCCCTCACACCCCAGACTAGGAATACTGTATACCATCTGTGTTATTCTCTAGCATAGTTCCAGGGTGTTGAGATCACGGACCTCACACCTCAGACTAGGCCTTGTTTTGATATCTGTTATGACCTGTAGCTTTCCTGACTACTCTTCTGATCTCTGATTTGGTACTTTGCATATCTGATACTCTGTTGCTGACCCGGCCTGTCTGACCTTCTGGCTGTCACCCTCCGCAGGGTGTCCAGCCTTTCCGCAGGGGTCCCCTGCTCTTCAGAGGGGACACTGCTCCTTATCAGTCAGGGACTGACTCTCCAGGTGTCCTTGACTGCAGTAGAGTCTTCTCTACTTATTAGACCACCTGCTACCCCGGTGGTCCAAAGGTTACTGTTGCACCAAAACACTTACACACTCAGGTGTCTAGAGGTTAGACATATTTGATTATTGGCGATTCTGCAGATCCCCAATAATCAGGTATATCTGTATTCTTGGGGATACTGCAGATCGCCAAGAATCAGATTCTCTCTCTGGTTGCTGACACCTATCGTTACAGACACTTTGTGAAAAAAAAATCAATTTCTGCTAACTTTTGACAAAAAATAAAATCTTCTATGAACTCACCATACACCTAACGGAACACCCTAGGGAGTCTTCTTTATAAAATGGGGTCACTTGTGGGGTTCCTATACGGCCCTGGCATTTTAGGGGCCCAAAACCATGAGGAGTAGTCTAGAAACCAAATGCCTCAAAATGACTGTTCAGGGGTATAAGCATCTGCAAATTTTGATGACAGGTGGTCTATGAGGGGCCGAATTTTGTGGAACCAGTCATAAGCAGGGTGGCCTCTTAGATGACAGGTTGTATTGGCACTCAAGTGCAGGAAGCGCAGGGTGTTCTCAAATCGTGACCTGGACATGGCAGCAGAGAACATAGGCATGTGATGTATTGGGTGCGTAGACCAATAAGACCATAATACATTATTTTTGACTAGACCCATGTTAAGGAAAAGGCCCCAAAAAATGTTACGTTCGGAAACTTGGAGTGGCTTCCACCGAAAAGGCTGGGCATAGTAGCTTTTTGGATTGGCAGTTGCGTATTGTGTGGCATAACGGTTGGTCTCAGCCACAATTAAGTCGTACCAGCAGCGATCAGGAAAAAAAATTCTGTCACTGCGGTGGGGCGGGTGAGGGTTTGGCTGGGTGATCAGAAGCCCGCAGGGGGGCAGATTAGGGCCTGATCTCATGGATAGGAGTCCTAGGGGGTGACAGAAGGTGATTGATGGGTGTCTCAGTGGGTGATTAGAGGGGAGAATAGATGCAATCAATGCACTGGGGAGGTGATCGGAAGGGGGTCTGAGGGTTTGGTCGAGTGATCAGGAGCCCACACGGGGCAAATTAGGGCCTGATTTGATGGGTAGGTGTGCTAGGGGGTGACAGGAGGTAATTGATAGGTGCCTTAGGGTGTGAATAGAGGGGGGAATAGATGCAAGCAATGCACTGGGGAGGTGATCGGGGGTATCTGAGGGCGATCTGAGGGTGTGGGCCGGTGATTGGGTGCCCACAAGGGGCAGATTAGGGTCTGATCTGATGGGTAGCAGTGACAGGTGGTGACAGGGGGTGACGGAGTGATTGATAGGTGATCAGTAGGTGATTACAGAGGAGAATATATGCAAGCATTGCACTGGCGAGTTGATAAGAGAGGGTCTAGGGGGCTATCAAAGGGTGTGGGTGGGTGATTGGGTGCCCGCAAGGGGCAGATTAGGGTCTGATCTAATGGGTAGCAGTGACAGGTGGTGACAGGGGGTGACTGATAGGTGATCAGTAGGTGAATACAGGGGAGAATATATGCAAGCAATGCACCGGCGAGTTGATCAGAGAGGGTCTGGGGGGCTATCTGAGGGTGTGGGTGAGTGATTGGGTGCCCGCAAGGGGCAGATTAGGGTCTAATCCAGACATGGGCAAACTTGGCCCTCCAGCTGTTAAGTAACTACAAATCCCGCAATGCATTTGCCTTTATGAGTCATGACTGTGGCTGTCAGACTCCTGCAATGCATTGTGGGGCTTGTAGTTCCTCAACAGCTGGAGGGCCAAGTTTGCCCATGCCTGGTCTAATCTGATGGGTAGCAGTGACAGGTGGTGACAGGGGTGACGGGGTGATTGATCGGTGATCAATAGGTGATTACAAAAGAGAATATATGCAAGCAATGCACTGGGGAGTTGATCAGAGCGGGTCTGGGGGGCTATCTGAGGGTGTGGGCGGGTGATTGGTTGCCCGCAAGGGGTAGATTAGGGTCTGATCTGATGGATAGCAGTGACAGGTGGTGACAGGGGGGGACGGGGTGATTTATAGGTGATCAGTAGGTGATTACAAGGGAGAATATATGCAAGCAATGCACTGGCGAGTTGATCAGAGCGGGTCTGGGGGGCTATTTGAGGGTGTGGCGGGTGATTGGGTGCCCGCAAGGGGCAGATTAGGGTCTGATCTGATGAGTAGCAGTGACAGGTGGTGAAGGGGTGTTTGATGGGTGATCATTGGGTGATTAGAGGGGAGAGCAGATGTAAACAATGCACTTTCGGAGGTGATCTGAGGGTAGGTCTGCGGGCAATCTGAGGGTGTAGGCGGGTGATTAGGTGCCCACAAGGGGCAAGTTAGGGTCTGAGCTGATGGGTGGCAGTGACAGGGGGTGATTGACAGGTGATTACAGGGGAGAATAGATGTATACAGTACACAGGCGGGGGGGTGTGGTCTGGGGAGGATCTGAGTGTGTGGGAGGGTGATCAGGAGCCCCCAGGGGGCAGTTTAGGGACTAATCTAAAAAATAGCACTGACAGATAGTGACAGGGAGTTAATGATGGGTGATTAGAGGAGAGAACAGATGTAAACAATGCACTTGGGAGGTGATCTGACGGCGGGTCTGCGGGCGATCTGAGGGTGTGGGTGGGTGATCAGATGCCCGTAAGGGGCAGGTTAGGGTCTGATCTGATGGGTAGCAGTGACAGGTGGTGATTGATGGGTGATTGACAGGTGATAAGTGGATGATTATAGGGGAGGATAGATGTATACAGTACACGGGGGGGGGGGGGTCTGGGGAGGATCTGAGGGTGTGGGGGTGATCAGGAGCCCCCAGGGGGAAGTTTAGGACCTAATCTCAAAAATAGCGTTGACAGATAGTGACAGGGAGTGATTAACGGGTGATTAGGGGGGTGATTGGGTGCAAACAGGGGTCTGGGGGTGGGCAGGGGGGGGGGGGCTCTGAGGGGTGCTGTGGGCGATCAGGGGGCAGATCAGTGTGCTTGGGTTCAGACAGGGAGGGCTGCAGCCTGCCCTGGTGGTAGCTCGATCACTGGGACCACCAGTGCAGGAGGCAGCCTGTATAATACACTTTGTATACATTACAAAGCGTATTATACGCTTCTAACGCGGCGATCAAAGGGTTAACAACCCGCCGGCACTTCCGAACGGCGGGTTGACGTCGCGGGTGGGCGGAGCCTATTGCCGGCGGGTCCTCAGCCCGGAAGAGTCCCAGGACCTGACGCCAATTGGCGTTACGTGGTCCTGGGCATGCCACTTTGCCGCCGCCAATGTACAGTGGGCGGTCGGCAAGTGGTTAAAGAAAACATTTTTCCTATCATAACTTGGGAATTAAGGTCATTTTGAAAGATATTTTTCCCCTTGTTCCAACTGTTCTTTTTAACCTACCTAGCTGATTCTAGCATTTATGGCGGCTTTGATATTAACCACTAAAGTTGGCGGTATTCTTCAATTTATTCATTGAAAATGAGTGCAAATGTACACCATTACGGCAGAAATTAGTAGCAAGCAAAAAAAAGACTCAATTTGGTGTGAAATTGAGCATAGAAAATTCTCTCTAATCCCTGAGACGGCAGGAAAAAAAGATTTGATACTTACCCGGGGCTTCCTCCAGCCTCATAAGCATGTCTGAGTCCCTCGCCATCCTCCTGTGGTCTGCCATTCAGCCGCCTTAAAGAGAACCCGAGGTGTGTTTAAAGAATGTTATCTGCATACAGAGGCTGGATCTGCCTATACAGCCCAGCCTCTGTTGCTATCCCAAACCCCACTAAGGTCCCCCTGCACTCTGCAATCCCTCATAAATCACAGCCGTGCTGTGAGGCTGTGTTTACATCTGTAGTGTCAGTCTCAGCTGCTCCCCCGCCTCCTGCATAGCTCCGGTCCCTGTCCCTTCCCTCCAATCAGCAGGGAGGGAAGGGATGCAGGCGGGGACTGGAGTTCTGCAGGAGGCGGGGAGAGCAGCAGACTGACACTATAGAGATAAACACAGCCAGCTCTGACAAGCTGTTTGTCAGCAGCGTGGCTGTGATTTATGAGGGATTGCAGAGTGCAGGGGGACCTTAGGGGGGTTTGGGATAGCAACAGAGGCTGGGCTGTATAGGCAGATCCAGCCTCTGTATGCAGATAATATTCTTCAAACCCACCTCGGGTTCTCTTTAACTGGCTCAGTCACGTCAGTCGGGGTCTTCTTTGCATGCGCCAGATCACTGCAGACCATCGGAGAAGACATTATACTCTCCGCTTTCACTGGCAGCAAGTGGGAACGGGGCCTTACTGAACGGGAAGCCCCTTACACACTCCTCAGAGTTCTGGTTCACCATTAGCTTTCTGGGCAATCTGTAATTCTTGAATAGGTAGACCAGAGTCCTGACCTGCAGAGTTACCGCTCCTATTGGCAGACCAGAGTCCTGACCTTCTCAAGTTAAAGTTGTTTTTAAGTCTTACCACTGTGCATCCATTGTCCCCCACTGTGTCTCCACTGTCCCCTTGTGTCTCCATTGTCCCCAGTGTTTTCCTGTGCCTCCAGTGTGCCCTTACTGTACAATTCTGTGCCTCCAGTGTCTTCCATACCTACTTTTGTAGAGTGTACTGTCCCCTTTGTGCCTCCTCCTGTCCCCCTGTGCCCCCTCCTTCCATCATGTGCCCCCTTTGTGCCTCCTCCTGTTGCATTGTGCCCCTATGTGCCTCCTCCTGCTGCCATGTGCCTCCATTGGGCCCTCTCAGAGTTACTCGTCTTAAACAGTTGTCCCAAGCCACTTCAGAATTTCTCTGCAGTCTCCGTCAACTTTGGCGTGAAAGTTAAATTACTGTGCCAGGCATGCCATTCGTATCCGTGGGTCATCTGTAACTCGAGTGTTTGTAAAGCAGGGATCACCTGTATTAACATTTGGCATCTCCTGTGCTTTTGGTGATATTTTGTGTTGTTCTGCACTTCTTACATATACTTCATCACTACTTTGTCATTTTAAATAGAGGAAACAGGAAGAGGACATTTACCTGGAAGTTTTAGGCAGATAGTTCTTGTGATTGGCTGTATCATGGTCTTGTGTTGTGCGCTGCAGGTATAGACTCTGCCGTAGTCCTCCGCTGTAGGTGTTATCATTAGTGTACAGGCCAGTGACTCTCCTGTGCCTCGTGTCTCCTTCTGCTGTCCTCTCACTGCCTGTCCTCCACCATCCGCCCAGGTGACTCTGGTGATGTCTCTGAGGTCACATCCAATCACATGACAGAGCAGAGTCAGGGTTCTTCCATACTCTGCTATCCTGGGGTCACTGGTGATTTCGCCTACTACTGGAAACCCTGAGGAGGAAGAACATAGTACGTTTATTTTTCTTTTTAAGATATTTTCATTGAAGATTTTATAATAAACATACAATTTAACCAAATTAAAATTGATTTGCCTGCTTGTTTAAAGGAATTACGAGGTCAAAAATCAAAATTTTGATCTTTACCTGTTTAATATTTGATTCCATAGGGGAGTTCCACCGCACCCTCCGTTCTAATCCTCCTCAAAAGTAGCCTTTTTATTCCCCCCAGGCTGCGACCCGACCCCACAGCACGGGTCGTCTCCTATGCCACATTCAAGATGGCCGCCGCAAAGATCCGCGGCTGAGCAGTACGCATGGCAGAGAGTGCAGCTGCGCAGCTCTCCGCCCTCGCCCAGCCGCATACTCGCCGTCAGTGTCCTCCTAGTGTGACAGTGGGCGCGCTCACAGCGAGGGCGGAGAGCTGCACAGCCGCACTCTCCGCCATGCATACTGCGCAGCCGCGGATCTTTGCGGCGGCCATCTTGAATGTGGCATAGGAGACAACCTGTGCTGTGGGGTCGGGTCGCAGCCTGGGGGGAATAAAAAGGATACTTTTGAGGCAGATTAGAACGGAGGGCGCGGTGGAACTCCCCTATGGAATCAAATATTAAACAGGTAAAGATCAAAATTTCGATTTTTGACCTCGTAAGTCCTTTAACACATTGACAACTTAACAGCAACTGTCACTAAGACAATTTAACCGTAAAGCGCTCAAACGTAAACACACTGTACTAATGTCAGGGTCTCTTCAGTTATTATACAGCTAACTAGGTAATTACTGAGCTAATTCCAGCCATCTACTGCATATTTTGTGGACTTACTTGGCACATCTCTGTACGTCATATGTGGGCTTGTACATAGGTTGCCACTGTAGTTGGAAAGATAAGTATTTTACATTATAAAGCCTGGTCTGCAATGGCTAGTTAGGAATTCAGTGTTTCCCTGATGCATGTACAGCATGTAGGGATGTACTTCAGTATGGACCTCTTAAAGGAGTACTGTAAGGGAGGTGGGGAAAAAAAAAAAAAAGAGTTGAACTTTTCTGAGGCTTCTAATGGCCCCCAGCAGACCTCCTGTGCCCGCGCAGCCACTCACCGATGCTCTGGTCCCAGCCGCCAGATCACTTCCGGAATTCGCGACTTTAATGTTGCAAACCACTGCGCCTGTGCGGCCGTGTCCTCGGTCCCACTGACATTACCGGGAACGTACTGCTCAGGCACAGCACGGTCTGTGTCTGAGAAGTACGCTCCCGGTGACATTAGCGGGAGCGAGGACACGGACAGGTGCAGTGGTTTGCGACTTTAAAGTCGCAAATTCCCTGGCAGCGGGGACTAGAGCATCAGTGAGTGGCTGAGTGGGCACAGGAGGTCTGCTGGGGGCCATTAGAAGCATCAGGTAAGTTCAACTCCTTTTTTGCCCCTCCCCCCTTTACAGTACTCCTTTAAAGGGCAACTAAAGTGAGAGGTATATGGAGGCTGACATATTTATTTCCTGTTAAATAATACCGGTTGCCTGGTAGCCCTGCTGAGCTATTTAACTGCAGTAGTGTCTGAATCACACCAGAAACAAGCATGCAGCTAATCTTGTCAGATCTGACAATAATGTCAGAAACACCTGATCTGCTGCATGCTCGTTCAGGGTCTATAGCTAAAAGTCTTAAAGGCAGAGGATCAGCAAGACTGCAAAGCAACTGGTATTGCTTACAAGGAAATAAATATGGCAGCCTCCATATCCTTCTCTCTTCAGTTGTCCTTTAAGGACCAGAGCAGTTTTGATGGTTTAAGGTAACCATACACTTATAGATAGCCACCAGATCGACCATCAGATAAATCCCTTTCTGATCGAATCTGCCTGCCTGCCCACACACTGCAGACAGATTTTGAATTCATTGCAGGATGAAATCAATTCAAAATATGTGGAGCCGCCGCAGTCTGCCAGGCCTCCCCCAACTGCGCTCCCCCGGCTGGCAGCAGAGCTGTCACCTGTCCCACCTAGACGTGTATGCTAATGTTCACCTTGTGTCACATGACCAGGAAGAGAAGAGGACACAGGGGGAGGAGACACGTGGCATGAAGTAAACCTCCGGGCCCAAGAGGACACGCAGCAGCGGGACAGTTGAGAGTACTGCTGTTACTCTGCATTGGTCCCTGCCAAATTGAACACCGCTAGCAACATACTCCAACGTTGATCTAACAAAATTTTCTATCAATTGATCAGCCTAATCAATTGATTTAGGACGAAAATCGATCGATCTGGCAAAGATTGCGTTACCGACTTTATTACTACTTAAGACTATGAAGTGATTTATGTATTGTTTTTTTGGGGGATAAACTAGTCTTTCACTGGGAAGTATTTTCTCCCCATAATAATTAAAATGTTTATGCTTTATAAAGCAAAAAGAAAAAAAAAACATTTCTCAGTTTTTACTCATTATAGTTTAAAAGTAAGTCCTATCATAGATAAAACACAGAAATTCTGTTTATGTATTCCTCATGTTTACCACAAAACTAAAATTATGATCCTATCGTAATTTAGCGGTACCCCATGTTTCCCCGGTGGTCTACTGGCCCACCAATATGCATCCCTGGTCTCCCACATGCTTCCCTGGCGGTCTAGTGGGACTCTATATGCCCCCCCCCTGGTAGTTTGGTGGTCCCAATATACTGTATTTACCTGGTGGTCTAATGGCCTCCAATATGCATCTCTGGTAGTCTAATGCCCCCCCCCCCCCCCCCCCCCATGCATCCCAAGTAGTCTAATGGTCCCCCTCAGCTTCTCTAGTGTTCCCTCATATGCTCCACTGGTGGTCTGTGGTCTTCTTCAGCTTTCCTAGTGGTCTAATAGGTCCCACATAGATTCCCTGGTAGTCTTGTGGGTTTTCTTAGTGGTCTGGTGCATTTCTGGTGGGTTTCCCTGGTGGTCTAGTGGGTTTCCCTGGAGGTTTGGTGACCTTAACTGGTAGTCTGGTGGGTTTCCCTGGAGGTTTGGTGACCTTAACTGGTAGTCTGGTGGTTTTCCTGGAGGGTTGGTGGGTTTCCCTGGTGGTAAGGTGGTCTTTTGGGTCCAATTATCAGTGACAGGAGATATCAGCTGTCAAATGACAGCCGAATATCTGTGATCGAAAGTGTGCCCAAAGCATGCGATTGCGACGGGAATCCGTGGACCAAGACAATAGAAATGTATGTACTGGCGAGGCGCATGCGCGACGTCACGGAGATGGCAGCCTAGGCTCTGAGCTCCAGCCCACCGCTCTCTCAGAAGAGCCGCTCTCCGCTTCCATACGCCGCAGATCCACACGGCTCAAACCGGATCAGACGTCCTAAGACTCCCTCCACCTGATGGCTGCAAAGGGGCCCTCCAAACCGATGCAGGCTCCGGGCACGATGGATCGCTTCCTCCGCCCCGCACATACCCAAGATGGCGCCGATCAGCCAGACCACGCTGACAACACCCCACAGGCCAGTATAACGCCGGACACTACACCGGTTACTGCAGCTTTCCTGGAATCTACGCTAGACAGGCACTGTAAAGCCATGCATGACTCTCTGCAGAACCTATTTCTATCCGCTATAAAAGACATTAAGGCAGACATAGTAAGCTTGGGGGAACGCACTAGCGCCCTGGAGGAAAAAGCAATCACTTTCTCCCAGAAACAGTCAGCCATTGAGGACGAAGACTATAATACAGTCAGACCTGAAAGCAATTCGCACACAGGAAGACTTTGAGAACAGGGAAAGAAGACAGAATTTGAGGGTCTCCATGTCAGTTAAGCCTGACCAAATCAAACCGCACTTGCTGGAATTATTCAAATCGATTGTGACTGATCTTTCGGATGAGCTATGGCGCATGGACAGAGCTCACAGGTCCTTAGGGGAACGCCAACCTCACAACCAAAGGCCTAAGGACATTATAGTCCGGATGCACTACTATGAAGCTAAAGAGGCCCTGTTGCAGGCATTACGCAAAGTCCCATCTCTCACTTTTAAAGGAGATGAGATCCACGTTTATAATGATTTATCCCTCATCACCTTGGCAAAGCGCAGGGCCCTGAATCCAGTCACACAACTTCTACGAGATGCAGCCATCCCTTACAAGTGGGGTTTCCCCTTTCGCCTAACTGTCAACCGTCAAGGACTGACCTTCACCTTAACTGATATTGATGATGCCCCCCTCTTTCTTAAGCAAATGGGACTCAAACTCCCACCTTTACAACTAACCCAGAATCCCAGATCTCCCTCTATGTCCTCGCCCCCCAGGTAAGCACGTCACATCTCGGATTGGACCCGAGTCCCTGTTCGGAGCCTCACATACGCCCAGATTCAAGATGATATGGAAACCCTACCTAGCTGAACTCTCTACTGCAGCCCCCTTATTTCCTAACAGAGGGATCCCACATCCCCTATACTAACTTTTGAGGCCCTAACATGATGGTCTGAAACCACAATTATCCATCTCACAAAATCATCTCTGTTTCCGGCTTTCAATGATGTAGACACTGGGACTCTGGTCCCTGGGCTGCTACCCCCCGGTACCTCCACATGCGCCTCAGGAGGTTCCCTTATGGGCTTACCTGGCTCTTTTGGAGTCTGGTACCCCCAAGGGCTTCCTCATCCAGGCATCTTTTTTTGGTTGCCGTTACCTATGGCCACTTACTTTATAGTGGCATAAGCTTTCTACCTCTATATCAACCAACATATGTTTTTCTGATCTTTCAGCTGGTTGACCTCTAATGGTACTTAAACTCTGCCTTCCCTTATCCCATCCCCACCACCCCTCCCCTCTCCTCCCTCTCCCCATAACCCTTCCCCCCCCCCCCCCACATATGATGTTGTCTACTCCATCAAAGATATAATTGCATTAATAGGGTCCATTTTAGAGAAGTAGACATGTACGAGCCACACAAAGACTGGTTGAAGATCTTGTTACCCCAAGACTCTTACATCACTGACTCTCAAACTTTATATAACTTATATGTTAACTACCAACCTCTTCACGGTCTTTATGTGCCATCTTAACTGCTCAATAAAAAACAGTGTTACACAGAAATGTATGTACTGGCAGAGTTAGGAGGACAAAAACAGGATGCAAGTTTCAACTGCTTTGTTCTGAGTGTGGTTAAACATTTTCTGATATTTTTGTCAAAGAAAGTATGTATAAAAAATCTCCACAATGCTTTAGTAAAAGCTTTTTTTTTTTTTTTTTTTTCTTAAATTAATAAAATTAAAATAATAAAATGTAGCCGGGCCTCCCACCATGTGTCCAGTACTGGAGTACTACTTCTACCCAGACGGCACAGTTTGTAAGCTGCTCCACTGGTGGCCATAGGCCAGTGATGGCTAATCTTGGCACTCCAGCTGTGATGGAACTACAAGTCCCATGAGGCATTGCAATACTTTGACAGCTCTAAGCATAACTCGGGGAGGCAGAGGCATGATGGGATTTGTAATTTTGTCACAACTAGAGTGCCAAGGTTAGCCATCACTGCCATAGGCTGTAACTGATGTGGAACTCATTTGAACTAAATGCAGCTTGTGTAGTTGATACAGCTGTTGCTTTATGTGAAACCTTTACAGGAGCCAAGTTTTTGACTGACTACATGGGCTCAATTAACTAAAGGCATCTCCAAGCTATGGAATTCCACAGAAGTAATATAATAAACCTGAACTGGATGTATTCCATATTGTCTGTCATTAGGTGGCAAGTGTTTCCCACCCTCTGCTGGCTCAGACCAAAGTGAGGATTTTTGGAATAGTAAGTGAATTGGCAGTCCCATGCAGAACTCACAGCATTCTGATGCTGCAGTGGCCTCTGATGAAGCGCTGTTCATTCACAAAACTCACAGGCTACATCACAATTAAAGAAACAGTTTATAGGAGACTTAATAAGCAAAATGTATGCAAGTGTGGTGAATTAAAATGCATACAGTATTTTGGTGCTATTTATATATTTTGACCTTGTGTGATTTTAAATGATTTTATACAGCGTCGTTTTTGTAATTTGTGTATCTGACTTCATTGTGTATGAAACTTGAACATTTCATGGGATAGAGAAAATACATTTTGAAACTACAACGGAATGGACCCTTAAGTGGATATCTTTCCTTTTGTACATATAAATAGTGTAAATCTTGGTCTGCAACTTGCAGACGGCTTCCTCCCATTTTTATGTTTGAAGCAAGCTCACCCAGGTAGAGTTTATTATTCCGTAGGGTGACACTACTGTTTGAATCTATCAGTCAAACAATCTCCCTTTCTATATATTTTTCAGAATAAATCCCTGGTATTAGTCAGAATATGGACTAAAAGACATTCTGAAAAATATTCAAATTACTTCTGATTGGCCAAGAAATCTTAAAGTAGGATTGTCAGCCATAAAATCAAAATCCATTCACCCACTACTCTGTGTTTAATATGCAGCCTGCAACCTGACCCTGCATTGCAAGCACTCCAATCTATTCAGAAATGTTTCTGCTGTAATAAATCTTATCTCAGCCCGACTGGCTCTATTTTTGCCATTGCCCCTCCAACATTTCTGCTCCTCACTGATTGGCTAAGGGCAGTTCAGTGTGAAGCTGAAATCTGATCTATGCTGTGCTCTCATGTGTTTACAAAGCACGCTAGCTAAGACAGTGCAGTTTCTAGGAGAAAATAAAGTAAGGGAGGAAATTACACCAGGATTGGCTTCAGTTAGAGAGAATCAAGATGGCAAATGCCTGAAACAGAATTCTCTTTATTTACTATATAAAATTCAATGAAATCAAAGTGTGGACAGTACAATACATCTGCTATGTAAGTAGAACAAGTAGTTATCTACTTATATGTGTTTTTTTCCTGCCATAGTATGGCTGACCCTACTGCTTTAATAGGTGTAAATTGTAAATAAAGTATAATCTTGTTATAGTAAACTCAGAGGGACCAGGAAAAGTGGCTTACTATCAGTGGTGCTCAAATACCCCTTTTAAAAATTCGAATTTGGTCGAATTCGAATAGTAAATTATTCGAGGTCAGTCGAATATTCGAGTCGAATATTTTTTACTATTCGATTCGACCTCGGACTTCGAGCTCACTATTCGAGTCGGTATTCGAGCTCACTATTCGAGCTGACTATTCGAATTGGCCCAAAATAGCTTCCAACACTTGTTTTGAGGGTGAATGATGCAAGAAACATCTTTTTTTCCAAGTAACAACAGCAAGTGATTATGTGGGGATGTTCCTTTAAAAAAAAATGTGGAAAGAGAAGTTGTGTCCTTAATTTGGTTCAGTAGTGTAGTGTTACTGTATATACTTGTTCTTCTTCTTCTTTATCTTTCTTAATCTTCTTCTAGATCTTCTTCTTCTTCTTCTTCTTCTTCTTCATCATCTTCTTCTTCTTCTTCATCTTCATCTTCTTCATCTTCTTCTTCATCTTCTTCTTCTTCTTCTTCATCTTCTTCTTCTTCTTCATCTTCTTCATCTTCTTCATCTTCATCTTCTTCATCTTCATCTTCTTCATCTTCATCTTCTTCTTCATCTTCTTCATCTTCTTCATCTTCTTCTTCTTCTTCTTCATCTTCTTCTTCTTCTTCTTCATCTTCTTCATCTTCTTCTTCTTCTTCTTCATCTTCTTCATCATCTTCTTCTTCTTCTTCATCTTCATCTTCTTCATCTTCTTCTTCATCTTCTTCATCTTCTTCTTCATCTTCTTCTTCTTCATCTTCTTCTTCTTCATCTTCTTCTTCTTCTTCTTCATCTTCTTCATCATCTTCTTCTTCTTCTTCATCTTCATCTTCTTCATCTTCTTCTTCATCTTCTTCTTCTTCATCTTCTTCTTCTTCTTCATCTTCATCTTCTTCATCTTCATCTTCTTCTTCTTCATCTTCTTCTTCATCTTCTTCTTCATCTTCTCCTTCTCCTTCTTTTTCAATATCGTCTTCTTCTTCTTCTTCACGTATTTCTCTTTTCAAATTTTTTTTTAAAGAAATGCAGCTATTTTTGAGCGTAACAAATAGCTGGTGGGCGCACGCATGTTGGAAGCGCCATTGTATGTGCTCCCTGGCAGTGGAAACACAAAGACAGCAGGAGGTAAATTCAGCAGCAGGAGGAGGAGGATGAGTGTGTGGCAGCAGGCAGTCAATGAGGCAGGCAGCTCGCCGTGACATAATAGCCCTGGTACCTAGCGGTGATACCAGGGCTGTAAATAAACACAACAGGAGGTCCCAGACAGCGGTCGTGCAGCCCACATTGTGTCCAATACACAACTGGGACAACACAGTTTTCAACCCGGGCACCTCAGAAAAATTAAACCTTTTTTTTTTTTTATTGGTTTTTTTTGGTTTTGGTTTTACAACCAATATAGCTATTGTTTTGACGTAATAGCTGGTGGCAGAGTGGCAGCAGAAGGTAATTCTGTGTACCCTGGCAGTGGGAAACACAGACAGACAGCAGCAGCAGGAGGAATGGAGGAGCAGTGTGAGCAGCTATTGTTGTGACGTAATAGCTGGTGGCAGAGTGGCAGCAGACGGTAATTCTGTGTACCCTGGCAGTGGGAAACACAGACAGACAGCAGCAGCAGGAGGAATGGAGGAGCAGTGTGAGTGTGGCAGCAGGTAGGCAGCGTGACATAATAGCCCTGGTACCTAGCGGTGATACCAGGGCTGTAAATAAACACAACAGGAGGTCCCAGACAGCGGTCGTGCAGCCCACATTGTGTCCAATACACAACTGGGACAACACAGTTTTCAACCCGGGCACCTCAGAAAAATTAAACCTTTTTTTTTTTTTATTGGTTTTTTTTGGTTTTGGTTTTACAACCAATATAGCTATTGTTTTGACGTAATAGCTGGTGGCAGAGTGGCAGCAGAAGGTAATTCTGTGTACCCTGGCAGTGGGAAACACAGACAGACAGCAGCAGCAGGAGGAATGGAGGAGCAGTGTGAGCAGCTATTGTTGTGACGTAATAGCTGGTGGCAGAGTGGCAGCAGACGGTAATTCTGTGTACCCTGGCAGTGGGAAACACAGACAGACAGCAGCAGCAGGAGGAATGGAGGAGCAGTGTGAGTGTGGCAGCAGGTAGGCAGCGTGACATAATAGCCCTGGTACCTAGCGGTGATACCAGGGCTGTAAATAAACACAACAGGAGGTCCCAGACAGCGGTCGTGCAGCCCACATTGTGTCCAATACACAACTGGGACAACACAGTTTTCAACCCGGGCACCTCAGAAAAATTAAACCTTTTTTTTTT
This sequence comes from Hyperolius riggenbachi, assembly GCF_040937935.1. NCBI lineage: Eukaryota > Metazoa > Chordata > Amphibia > Anura > Hyperoliidae > Hyperolius > Hyperolius riggenbachi. Next base: position 208,714,111 of record NC_090656.1, read on the forward strand.
TTTATTGGTTTTTTTTGGTTTTGGTTTTACAACCAATATAGCTATTGTTTTGACGTAATAGCTGGTGGCAGAGTGGCAGCAGAAGGTAATTCTGTGTACCCTGGCAGTGGGAAACACAGACAGACAGCAGCAGCAGGAGGAATGGAGGAGCAGTGTGAGCAGCTATTGTTGTGACGTAATAGCTGGTGGCAGAGTGGCAGCAGACGGTAATTCTGTGTACCCTGGCAGTGGGAAACACAGACAGACAGCAGCAGCAGGAGGAATGGAGGAGCAGTGTGAGTGTGGCAGCAGGTAGGCAGCGTGACATAATAGCCCTGGTACCTAGCGGTGATACCAGGGCTGTAAATAAACACAACAGGAGGTCCCAGACAGCGGTCGTGCAGCCCACATTGTGTCCAATACACAACTGGGACAACACAGTTTTCAACCCGGGCACCTCAGAAAAATTAAACCTTTTTTTTTTTTTATTGGTTTTTTTTGGTTTTGGTTTTACAACCAATATAGCTATTGTTTTGACGTAATAGCTGGTGGCAGAGTGGCAGCAGAAGGTAATTCTGTGTACCCTGGCAGTGGGAAACACAGACAGACAGCAGAAGGGCAGTACACAGCAGCAGCCCACTGTAGGTGTGAAATGTGTGGCTGCAGGCGACGTAATAGTCAAAGTGAACCAGGCTGGCTTAGTGAGCAGGAGCCAGGAGGTGGTAAAGGGTGGTAAGGCACATTAACGATGGTACTAAGTTCCGGCAGCCAGTTCATGTCCCCCTCTCGCCGACAACAGGGGCCAGGAACTCGCCTTCCACCCACGCCTGGTTCATCTTGAGAAACGTCAGTCTGTCCACAGACTTGTGAGACAGACGTGAGCGTTTCTCGGTGACCACGCCACCAGCTGCACTGAAGCAGCGCTCGGACAGCACGCTGGAAGGGGGGCAGGACAGCACTTCCAGGGCGTACTGCGCCAGCTCGCTCCAGATCTCCATGCGCTTGACCCAATACTCCATGGGATCAACAGGGGCATCGCTGTCAAGCCCGCTGTAGGACCCCATGTAGTCAGCCACCATGCGGGTCAGGCGCTGGCTGTGACCGGAGGAGGATGCTGCTGCATGCATCTCCTCTCTAGTCACTGCTGCCGGAGCCTCTACAGTCCTGTAGAGCTCGTGGCTGAGAGACAGCAGGTCTGTGGGGCGCTTGCTGCTGCTGGATGCAGGCACCTGCTGCTGCCTCTGTGCTGGCTGCTGGACAGTGGGGGTGGAAGGCTGGGGGAAGGCTTCCTCCAAGCGCTCAACAAGGGCCTGCTGCAAGCTCCTTATTTGTTGCGCTGGGTCTCCTCCTGCAGGCGGCAGGAACTGGCTCAACTTCCCCTTGAGGCGTGGGTCCAACATCATGCTGATCCAGATGTCCTCCCTCTGCTTCATCTGGATCACCCTGGGGTCCCTGCGCAGGCACGTCAGCATGTGCGCTGCCATTGGGAAGAGGCGGGCCACGTCTGCTGGCACATCGACGTCAGTGCTGTCCTCCTCATCCTCCTCCTCTGCTGCCTCATCCTCTCTCCACCCCCGCACCAACTCAGCTGCACTGCGCTGATCCCCCTCATCAGCAGCCAGGTCAGGGACCTCCACCAAGTCCTCCTCCTCCTCCCCCTCAGAGGTGGACTGTGCAGCTGCTTGCCGCTCCTGCTGGTCCAAGGCTGCCGCTCCCTGTGCCAGCAAAGCATCGAGTGCCCTGTTCAGCAGAGAAACCAGGGGCACCCACTCGCAGACCATAGCATGGTCCCTGCTCACCATGTTTGTGGCCTGCAGGAAGGGAGCCAGCACTAAGCACACCTGCTGCATGTGCCTCCAGTCATCATCGGGGACGATGGACGGGATGTTGCTGGTCTTGTCCCTTCTCTGAGCTGCGGAAACAGTGGCCAGGGCAAGGTAGTGGTTGACAGCGTGCTTCTGTTCAACCAGACGCTCCAACATCGCCAGGGTGGAGTTCCAGCGAGTCGGAACGTCAATGATCAGCCGATGGCGTGGCAGATCCAGCTCCTTTTGCACGTCTTCCAGGCTCGCACAGGCTGCAGCCGAGCGCCGGAAGTGACGCACAACGTTCCTTGCCGTTTCCAGCAGCTCGTCCATCCCCTGGTAGGTGCGCAGGAACTTCTGCACCACCAGGTTCAGCACGTGGGCAAGACAGGGGATGTGGGTCAGGTTTCCCCTGTCTATGGCAGCAACCAGATTGGCCCCATTGTCGGACACCACCTCTCCGACTCTGAGGCCTCTGGGGGTCAGCCAAATCCGCTCCTGCTCCTGGAGTTTGGCCAACACGTGGGCTGCCGTCAGCTTGGTCTTGCCAAGGCTGACCAAGTGCAGCAGCGCTTGGCAGTGGCGGGCCTTCACACTGCTGCTGAGGCGGGGGGTTTGGCCAGGTGTGGCGGAGGATGGCAGAGGATCGGAGGAACCCGCTGCAGTTCCCCTGACCCTGCGGGGTGGCACCACCCACTGTGTTGCTGCTGCTGCTGTGCCCGCTGCTGCTCTCCCATCCTCACCCCCTTCCACCAAGCTGACCCAGTGGACAGTGAAGGACAGGTAGCGGCCTGTCCCGAAGCGGCTGCTCCAGGAGTCCATGGTGACGTGGACCCTTTCACCAACCGCGTGCTCCAGCCCTCGCTCCACATTGGCCATCACAAAGCGGTGCAGTGCAGGAATGGCCTTGCGGGCGAAGAAGTGTCTGCTGGGGAGCTGCCAGTCTGGGGCTGCACAAGCAAGCAGCGCCCGCATGTCGCTCCCCTCCTGCACGAGCGTGTACGGCAGGAGTTGGGAGCACATGGCCCGTGCCAGCAAGCCGTTCAGCTGCCGCACGCGACGGCTGCTGGGAGGCAGAGCCCTAACCACCCCCTGGAAGGACTCGCTCAAAAGGCTCTGGCGTGCCTTTTTGCTGGCACGGGAATCAGCAGACGGAGCAGAGGAGGCCACTGAGGACTGGCTGCCAGAACAGGCCTCAGTGTCGGCGGCAGGAGTTGCAGAGGGGGGAGGAGCAGGGCGTTTCCGCACTCCTGCTGGTGCTGCTGGAGGAGCAGGAGGGCGGGTGGCTGCTGTTGCTGCTGCTGCTGCTGAAGGCTGTGCAGTGATGGGATTGGTGCCACTGCCAGCACCAGATGCCTTCAGCCTCTGGAACTCCTCATGCTGGTGGAAGTGTTTCGCAGAAAGGTGGTTGATCAGCGAGCTGGTGCTGAACTTCAAGGGGTCTGCACCTCTGCTCAACTTCCGCTGACAGTGGTTGCAAGTGGCGTACTTGCTGTACACTGTGGGCATGGTGAAAAACCGCCAGATTGGTGACAAAAACATCCCCCTACGGCATGGAAGCGCTGCTGCCTGTTTCCCTGTGGTGGTTGGGGGGGGGGGGGGGGGTCTTGGGTGCGGCTGGTGGTGGTACTGGCTGATGCTGCTGCTGCTGCTGCTGAGCCTGAGACACCAGCAGGCTGTGGGACGCTGCCAATGCTTGCAATGATGCGCCTCCTTGCAAGGCCCACAACCGCATCCTCCTCCTCCTCCTCAGAGCTGCTGAGGACGACATCCTCTGGATGTGTTGGCACCCAGTCTCTGTCTGTCACCGGGTCATCATCATCATGCCCCTCCTGAAACATGTCCTGCTCTGATGATGACCCCCCAAACTCCTCTGCTGATGCATGGATGGGACGCTTGACTGTCGCCACAGTCTTGCTGTCCAATCCCTCCTCCCCCAAAGTGCCCATCAGCATCTCCTCCTCCAAATCGCCAACAACAGCATTCAATTGACTCATCATGCCTGGGGTCAAAAGAGTGCTGAGTGACAGGTCGGCGACTGACGGTGAACTGGCCTCCTCCCCAGGCCCTGCTGGGCGGCTGCTGCGAACAGGGGTGGTGGTGGTGAGGGTGGAGGCCTCGGATGCAGAGCTGATGGCGGGCTGCTCATCCTCCGTCATGAGTTGCACCACAGTGTCTGCATCCTTTTCCTCAATGGGACGTTTCCGACCCGGCTGGAGGAAAATGGGAGCAGGTGCTACACGCTGCTGCTGCTGTGTCTCTGCAGCGTGAGTTGCAGATGCTCCTCCTGGGCGGCGCCCAAGGCGTCCACGGCCAGTGGCTATGGGAGGAATGTTAGCCACTGACGCTGCTGCTGCTGCTGCGGAACTGTGCATGGTGGCGCGCCCGCGGCTTGCCACAATGCTGCTCCCTCTCTTCCTGATTCCCTTGCTGCCCTTCCCCTTGCCCAAACCGCGCTGGCTGCCACTTCCAGACATCTTCAATGTTTTGGGCGTATAGACAAAAGTTTTGTAAAAGGGCGGGTGAAAAGTGGGGTACTTTAATGGAGTGGGTTGGTTGGTGAGGTGACTGAGTGAGTGTCCCCTAGTACAGTAAGTAAGTATTAACAGTCAGGAAGTACAACTAGCAGTTACAATAATCAGTAGTAGTAATCACAAGTAAATTTAGTGTGTGTACACTCAGACAGTGAGTGCACGCACGCAGGAGCTAGTAGCCTATGGACACAGTGACTGAGTGTCCTAGACTCCTAGTACGGTAAGAGTAAGTAAGTAGTAACAGTAAGTAGAACTAACTAATAACAATAATCAATCAGCGATCAGAAGGAAATGGAGTGTGGGTGGTGTGTGTGTACACTCAGACAGTGAGTGCACGCACGCAGGAGCTAGTAGCCTATGGACACAGTGACTGAGTGTCCTAGACTCCTAGTACAGTAAGAGTAAGTAAGTAGTAACAGTAAGTAGAACTAACTAATAACAATAATCAATCAGCGATCAGAAGGAAATGGAGTGTGGGTGGTGTGTGTACACTCAGACAGTGAGTGCACGCACGCAGGAGCTAGTAGCCTATGGACACAGTGACTGGGTGTCCTAGACTCCTAGTACAGTAAGAGTAAGTAAGTAGTAACAGTAAGTAGTAGAACTAACTAATAACAATAATCAATCAGCGATCAGAAGGAAATGGAGTGTGGGTGGTGTGTGTACACTCAGACAGTGAGTGCACGCACGCAGGAGCTAGTAGCCTATGGACACAGTGACTGAGTGTCCTAGACTCCTAGTACAGTAAGTAGTAACAGTAAGTAGTAGAACTAACTAATAACAATAATCAATCAGCGATCAGAAGGAAATGGAGTGTGGGTGGTGTGTGTACACTCAGACAGTGAGTGCACGCACGCAGGAGCTAGTAGCCTATGGACACAGTGACTGAGTGTCCTAGACTCCTAGTACAGTAAGTAGTAACAGTAAGTAGTAGAACTAACTAATAACAATAATCAATCAGCGATCAGAAGGAAATGGAGTGTGGGTGGTGTGTGTACACTCAGACAGTGAGTGCACGCACGCAGGAGCTAGTAGCCTATGGACACAGTGACTGAGTGTCCTAGACTCCTAGTACAGTAAGAGTAAGTAAGTAGTAACAGTAAGTAGAACTAACTAATAACAATAATCAATCAGCGATCAGAAGGAAATGGAGTGTGGGTGGTGTGTGTACACTCAGACAGTGAGTGCACGCACGCAGGAGCTAGTAGCCTATGGACACAGTGACTGAGTGTCCTAGACTCCTAGTACAGTAAGAGTAAGTAAGTAGTAACAGTAAGTAGAACTAACTAATAACAATAATCAATCAGCGATCAGAAGGAAATGGAGTGTGGGTGTGTGTACACTCAGACAGTGAGTGCACGCACGCAGGAGCTAGTAGCCTATGAACACAGTGACTGAGTGTCCTAGACTCCTAGTACAGTAAGAGTAAGTAGTAACAGTAAGTAGAACTAACTAATTACAATAATCAATCAGCGATCAGAAGGAAATAGAGTGTGTGTTGTGTGTGTACACTCAGACAGTGAGTGCGCACACGCAGGAGCTAGTAGCCTATATGAACAGTGACAGTGAGTGTCCCTACGGGTACAGTAAGAGTAAGTAGTAAGTAAGTACAACTAACAATAATCAATCAGTAATCAGAAGGAAATAGAGTGTGTGTACACACAGACAGTGAGTGAGTGCACACACGCAGGAGCTAGCTAGTAGCCTATAAACAGTGACAGTCAGTGAGTGTCCTACTCCTAGTACAGTATAACTACAATACTATTAGTAAAGGACAGCAGAAATACTGGTATAGATGATGAGAGAAATAAACAGAGGACAGCTGCCCACAGAGGCAAGGCCCCCCTGAGGCCTAAACCTGTAAGCTTGCAGCAGCTGCCTGTCTCTAATGTAACACACAAGCTACTAACTAAAATACAATGTCTATCTAAATAACAACAATACAGGTGTATATGGCAGGTGTAGGTGAGCAAAAACGCTAGGTAAATGAACACAATAGAGCACTTGCTAAGCCAAAGCACAAAGGAGCAGATCTCTCTCTGTACAAGTCTCAGGCAAGCATGGAAAACCCGAACATGGCGGCCGCTATTTATAGGGTAGGGGCTGGCCAGGGTCCCCCTCTGTGATTGGCTGCCGTCAGAGGGCCTGGGAGCCCTCTGATTGGCTCTAAGCACATCAATCTGGGCTATGACGCTATTCGAGCTCGGTACCGAGCTCGAATAGCGCCGGTTTGCTCGAATAGCTCGAATAGTGAATGGGCTATTCGAGTGTTCTCGAATAGCCCATTCGAATAGCTACAGCTATTCGGAGCTCGAATACCGAGCTCGAATAGCTGAAAAAGAGCTCGAATATTCGAGCTACTCGAATATTCGAGCTCTGCTGAGCACCACTACTTACTATATCAAAAGTTTACTATATCATACATTGTCCTAGAAATGGTCTAGCATGCCCTGGTACATTCTCTGCTGCAAAGGACAAACTCTGCCCTCCCATTGGAGGTACAGTACAAGCACTTGCAAATTTGGTGTACTAAAAGGTTAAGAATACCTTAGGGCTGCACGGCCCGGCCAGACAACTTGCTGGCACAGTATCCAGAGCACCTTAAAAATTGCAGCTGTCACTGAATAGAGGCAGCCACGCGTATCCTGAGAGTGGCTGCGATACCACACCAGGAGGGACTTGCAGCCTGTGTCCTGCAAAACTTTCTGTGGGCACTTCAGCCAATCAAATGCAGCCAATCATGATAAGCCACTCACATCTGTAATGAGAGTGGCACCGATACCTCCACGGGTGGTGTCAGGAACCGCCCCGCCTGCGTATACGGTTCCCGACTGCGGGTTTGACCAGATCAAGCGGGGGACAGCCTTATTCAAGCCACAAGCAAGGCTGTGACCCCTAAAAAGCTTCTTACTGCCCCCACTAGCGGTTGCTAGACACGTCAACTCAGCTGTCAAGGGCTCAACACGCAATCTGCGTTTTCGTATACGGGTCAGCTTTGCGCTTAGGCCGAATACGGGAACGCCACGCACCCACACACACAGTACAGTTGTACAGTAACAACAGTAAATGTCCAACCATGGAGAGACGCGGATTTACCGATTTCCTCGGGATCATCTCTAGCGATGAGCTACTCTTAGGAGAAGATTCTTTCTAGGCATCTGGCTCTGCTTTTTATACTGTGAGATACGCCCGGAGGCTGCAACTTCCTTGGGGAGGGGAGGAACTAGTTTTTAATTACATACTCAGACATAATTTGATTTCCAAAGATCTAACATCCACATGTGAAAAGTGTACTATAGCACACACACAACAAAAGACTTCCTTAACCTCCAATCTCCCCAGGTTACAGGTGACAATTGATTAAGGCTTTCACATTGCAGCAGGATGTCCTGTGTGAAGTCCTGGCTCAGGCTGGTGTGAGCTGCTTCAATGCATACTGCAGCCAGTCTTGGTGACAATTGCTTCCAAGCACCATACACCTCTGCTACAGTATTCAGACAACAGGGTCAGACCACCTGTATAGGCTTTAAAGCAACTGTCTGATTACCGTATTTTTCGGACTATAAGACGCACTTTTACTCCCTCAAAAGTGGGGGGGGGGAAGTAAGTGCGTCTTATAGTCCGAATGTAGTGACCGTGCCTATGTTTTGTACTAGTCCCCTTGTGTGTGGTGTCCCCATGTGCGGTGTCTTCATGTCCCATTACATGTCCTATTAACATCCGTGAATAAGGAGACCCCCAGATAGCGATCTAGTGCTGTAAACCGTGCGCTGAACCAGCGCTGAGTGAGAGATAAGGACGTGCATAAGGAAATATGACAGATCGCTGCAGAAGCACTTTGGATAGCTTACCGAAGAGGAAGAAAATGCAGCGCGAATCCACCGCTACCGTGCGATGCCCCATACAGCCAATCACAGCGCTCACGGCTACTGCCGGTTTGTTACACCACCCGATAGTCCCGCGGGTGGGATCATGCTCGTCATTGCGGCCAATCACTGCACTCCCAGCTACTGAGGGAGTGCAGTGATTGGCTGCAATGACGAGCATGATCCCGCCCGCGGGACTATCGGGTGGTGTAACAAACCGGCAGTAGATGTGAGCGCTGTGATTGGCTGTATGGGGCAGCGCTCCTCCACCTGATTGGTCTAAGGCTTGTTCATCATCTAACCGGGAGAAAGCTGCACGGTAGCGGTGGATTCGCGCTGCATTTTCTTCCTCTTCGGTAAGCTATCCAAAGTGCTTCTGCAGCGATCTGTCATATTTCCTTATGCATGTCCTTATCTCTCACTCAGCGCTGGTTCAGCGCACGGTTTACAGCACTAGATCGCTATCTGGGGGTCTCCTTATTCACGGATGTTAATGGGACATGAAGACACCACACAAAGGGGGACACAGGGGGACAGAGAATGACACGGGGACACCAAAGGACACAGGGGGCAGAGAATGACACGGGGGACACAATGACACCAGAGGACACGCGGACAGAGAATGACACAGGGGGACACCAGGGGACAGAATGACACCAGAGGACACAGGGGGACAGAAAATGACACAGGAGGACACCAGAGGGAACAGAGAATGACAGAGGGACACAGGGGGGCAGAGAATGACACAGGACACCAGAGGGGACAGAGAATGACATAGAGGGAGACAGAGGGACAGAAGGACACAGGGGGACAGAGAATGACATTGGAGGACATAGAGGGACACCAGAGGACACAGGGGGACAGAGATTGACACAGAGAGACACAAGAGGACATGGGGACACCAGAGGACACAGGGGGACAGAAAAAGAATGACACAGGGGGACACCAGAACACATAAGGCACATGGGAAACATAATGGGGGAAAGGAAGGGCCATAAGATGCCCGCACACTATAGACGCACCAGTTTTAGTATATATATTTTTTCCCTGGATTTTGTCCTCTAAAAACAGGTGCGTCTTATAGTCCGAAAAATACGGTAAGTGTTTCCTAATTACCTGTTTTCTGGCTGTCCAGAGGAACTGTATGCTAATGTCCCAGCCCCCTGCTTCCAGAGAAATTCAATGCAAATGTAGGTCTATTGACCCACACACACAATCACATGACAGTCCATGAATCTAGCCTGGCATATCTACACCTTTGACATAATACACAGCAGACATAAAAATGGGAAAATATTTTACTGTATTATCCTTAACGGCATCAGAACCCCAATATATCACCACACCTCCGCCGTTAACTTGGTGCAAGGCAGATGATCTTCCCAGATCATCCTGCCCGCACCTACACTGTTGGTTCTGCTTGACGGGACAGCCCATCAGCATTCCCATGATTGCTCCCTTTCCTATGTTGAATAGTGAAGCTATATTGTTGGAGAACTAAGCTCCATCTCAACAATTTGCCATTGTCACCAGAAACCCGATGTAACCAACTAAGAGGGTTGTGGTCGGTTACGACTGTGAACAAGCGACCGTAGAGATAGTGCTGCAGCTTTTGTAGGGCCCATACAATTGCCAAGCACTCCTTCTCTATGGTGGCGTAAGCTTCCTCCCGGGGTAGCAGCTTCCGACCTAAATACAGAATCGGATGTTCTTCCCCAGTTTGGTTTACCTGGCTTAACACAGCACCTAGGCCAAAGGCTGAGGCGTCCGTCTGGACCACAAACCGTCGGCTGAAGTCTGGCGCTTGCAACACGTCTGTCAATGGCTTGGCGAGGGCACTGTAGTTGGGGACAAACTTTCTATAGTACCCAGCAGTCCCTAAGAAGGACTGAATCTGCTTCTTCGTTTGGGGGATGGGCCAGGACACAATGGCATCTACCTTCCCAGTATCTGGACGAAGCTCTCCCCCCACCACATGTCCCAGGTTCTGTACCTGTTTCATACCTATCTGACACTTGCTAGGCTTGACTGTTAGTCCTGCTGCAGTGATGCGCCCCAAAACCTGTGACAGCTGCACTAAGTGGTCGTTCCAGTTGGCGCTAAACACGGCGATGTCATCCAGGTAGGCGACAGCACAGTGTTCCAAACCTTCCAGGAGACCATTCACAACCCTTTGGAAGGTGGCCGGGGCATTTTTCATTCCAAAAGGCCTTACATTAAATTCAAACAGACCTGAGGGGGTGATAAAGGCAGACCTCTCCCGTGCCTCAGCTGTTAGAGGGACCTGCCAGTATCCCCGACTCAAATCCACGATTGTTAGATATTGCGCGCCAGCTAGCTTATCTAACAATTCGTCGACCCTCGGCATTGGGTAAGCATCTGACGCAGTTATCAAATTTAGTTTTCGATAATCTACACAGAACCGAGTGGTCTGGTCCCGTTTGGGTACTAGCACTACAGGTGATGCCCATGCGCTGTGCGACCGTTGGATCACCCCTAGTGACAGCATTTCCTCAATCTTCTTGCTGATATGGGCCTGAACCTCAGGGGAGACTCTATATGCTGACTGTCTAACCGGCTTGTTATTTCCGGTGTCAACATGGTGTAACCCCAGGCTGGTCAGACCAGAGCGGGCTGTAAAGGTACCACGGTAAAGGGTCAGCACATCAGATAGCCCAGCCTGCTGCTCTGCTGTCAACTCCGGATTGATCTGCACCTCGGTAACAAAGTCGGTTTCCTGGGTGGAGGCCAGGATGTCAACCAGGGCCTCTGCTTCACCGTCCGGTAGTAAACTGCAGACAGGGAGAGCGCAGGCGGTTCTATCATGATGTTCCTTTAACATATTGACATGGTACGTTTTCAGCTGCGTGCCTCGGTCATCCAGCGCGACCACATAGTTCACATCACTAATCTTCCTATGTATGGTATAGGGCCCATCCCAAGCGGCCTGCAGCTTATTCTGTCGCATCGGGTTTAGGACCCATACCTTGCGGCCTACCTCATAAACTCTCTCCCTAGCCCCGTGGTCATACCACTGCTTCTGGGTGGCCTGGGCTTGAGTAAGATTCTCTCGCACTAACCCCACCAGGGTGTCCATCTTTTCCCGGAACTTTAGAACGTATTCCACTATGGAGACCCCGGGACCCATATCCTGCCCCTCCCAGACCTCTCGAATGAGATCAAGGGGTCCGCGTACCCTCCTCCCATATAAGAGCTCAAAGGGCGAGAACCCGGTGGATGCCTGGGGCAAGCAGCTGAAAACCACTGCCCACCACTGCCACCAATTATGTCAGGAACCGGCCCACGGCACGCCTGCGTATACGGTTCCCGACTGCGGGTTTGACTAGATCAAGCAGGGGACAGCCTTATTCAAGCCACAAGCAAGGCTATGACCCCTAAAAAGCTTCTTACTGCCACCACTAGCGGTTGCTAGACACGTCAACTCAGCTGTCGAGGGCTCAACACGCAATCTGCGTTTTCGTATCCGGGCCAGCTTTGCGCTTAGGCCGAATACGGGAACGCCACGCACCCACACACACAGTACAGTTGTACAGTAACACAGCACAATCAGGCACTGACTTGTAATGCAAGTTACACTGTCGTGCAGCAAAACCACTAACAGTTGTTCCGAACGATACTGTTAGCCACTCCCACTCTGCTGTCGAGCGCAGAAGTGCCCCATACACACAATGCAATTACAATTTCATATGATAGTGTTGCTCAAGCATACAATTAGGCATGGACTTATACACAGCTACACTGCAGTCTCCTCTAGGCTAGGAGTGTTAGTTTAGTACAGCAGAAGTCAAGCTTATTAAATAATAATTTAATATACCAGGAAAAATGTGGAACAATGCAGAACAGAATATATACAAAAGATTACAAAATACAAAATAAAAAGTTACAAAATTAAGAGTTTACAAAGATACAAGTTACCAAGATACACACGAGACAAGTTGCAAAACTAAAAATGGGATAAACGTGAAGTGAACTTTTACCATCGCAAATGTCCAACCGTGGAGAGACACAGATTTACCGATTTCCTCGGGATCATCTCTAGCGATGAGCTACTCTCAGGAGAAGATTCTTTCTAGGCATCTGGCTCTGCTTTTTATACTGTGAGATACGCCCGGTGGCTGCAACTTCCTTGGGGAGGGGAGGAACTAGTTTTTAATTACATCCTCAGACATAATTTGATTTCCAGAGATCTAACATCCACATGTGAAAAGTGTACTATAGCACACACACAACAAAAGACTTCCTTAACCTCCAATCTCCCCAGGTTACAGGTGACAATTGATTAAGGCTTTCACATTGCAGCAGGATGTCCTGTGTGAAGTCCTGGCTCAGGCTGGTGTGAGCAGCTTCAATGCATACTGCAGCCAGTCCAGGTGACAATTGCTTCCAAGCACCATACACCTCTGCTACAGTATTCAAACAGGGTCGGACCACCTGTATAAGCTTCAAAGCAACTGTCTGATTAAGTGTTTCCTAATTACCTGTTTTCTGGCTGTCCAGAGGAACTGTATGCTAATGTCATAGCCCCCTGCTTCCAGAGAAATTCAATGCAAATGTAGGTCTATTGACCCACACACACAATCACATGACAGTCCATGAATCTAGCCTGGCATATCTACACCTTTAACATAATACACAGCAGACATAAAAATGGGAAAATGAAAATATTTTACTGTATTATCCTTAACAGCATCAGCACCCCAATATATCACCACAGGTGGGACTTAGCACTCTCTTCTCCGCTATACTTAGTTTTGCAGCGAGTAGATTCACTCTGATCTACACTACAAGTAGCCTGTACTGTGCTCCGGGCGTTAACAGGCGCGTCATCACTATCAAGGTAAGAGATACCCAGGAGTGCATACAATCTTGTGGGAGGACTGTGATGGTCCTGTTATAAGTGATTGCAAAATGGAAGTGGTAATTCTGCATCCTCTTTACATTCACATTATTCCTCATTTTCCCCATGCTGTTTATTTGTATAGTACTGTATATCGGGTGCCGGGGCCATTCTTCTTGTCTTACAAATGTTATGGTGGCCATGCATTTGCCCTCACCCCCAGGGCATGTACACCCACCTTTATGTGAATCCAGACATTGATTTATTTTTAGACCAATCCATTAAACTTTTAGCTTTTATACAGTGGCCACTCTGCCATTTTATTGCCCGTCTGTTAGGGTTTAGGTCATTTTCTTGACTACGTGTTGGTATAGTCGGAAGTAACTTGGTTGCTTTTTGTAATACAGTGTGCTGTCACTCGTTCTCTCCTACAATTAAATAAACATCAGACATGAATGCAGATGGGAGGTATTCAAGTGTTCCTTGGGTGGGGACAACCATGAAAAAAACTGGCTTAAAGAGGAGCCGTCAGCCATACTATTTCAGAAAAAAAACATATATAGGTAAATAAATACTTTCTTTACTTTTATAACATATGTATTGCACTGTCCACATTTTGATTTTAGTGATTTTTCTATAGTAAAAAAAAATCCTTTTTAGGATTCTCCATTTTAACTGTGTCTTTGTTGAAGCCAATCCTGATGTCATTTAATTTCCTCCCTTACTCTCGTCTGCCTGATTGTGTATGCATTGCCTGCTCCTCTCCCAGTCTTCAGGCACCCCCATCCAGCTCTGCAATAGAAAGTGCATTGTCTCAGCATGAGAAATATTGGCCAATCAGAGAGGAGCAGAGGTGTGGCAGAGGGAAAACAGGGGGGAAGAGGTTTCAGTCAATCAGGCTGGATTTGTTAAAGAGAACCCGAGGTGGATTTCTGACATGAATATTAGGACACAGAGGCACATTTGGCATACAATGACCAGCCTCTGTGTCCTTATAGTGCGCCCCCAGGCCCCACCTGCGCTCTGCTGTCCCCCAATTTAAAAACCGCCACACTAGATTGTCGCTAGCTGGCTGTTTACATTGATCCTGTCATTTACCTCCGCTCCCCCGCCTCATGTATATTGCCGTTCCCCGCCTGCATCCCTTCCCTCCCTGTCTCTGTAAGCCAATTGGAGGAAGCTTACGGAGGCGGGGAGCCGCGATATACAGGAGGCAGGGGAGCTGAGGTAAATGACAGGATCAATGTAAACATTCTGCGTGTCGCTAGTGTGGTGGTTTTTATATTGGGGGACAGCAGAGCGCAGGGGGGCCTGGGGGGCACTATAAGGACACAGAGGCTGGGCATTGTATGCAGAATGTGCCTCTGTGTCCTAATATTGATGTCAGAAACCCACCTCCCGTTACCTTTAAAGAAAACCTGAACTGAAAATTAAAAGTCAAAATAAGCATACAAAAGTAATACTTACCTCCCGTGTAGTCTACCCCTCAAGCTCTTTCTCCTCTTCTGCGTCCCGTTTGTCCACTGTGATCAAGGGAAATCTCCATCCTCCATTTTGAATATGGCCATTACCCCATAACAGCTTTCTGGTCAGCACACAGCTAAACTGTAACATCGCCCACTTGAGCCATAGGGAAACATGGACATTACCTGGCCCATCAGTCGTCCTCTCAGCGATAACTGACAGCAACTGATATATAACTGAAAGCAACTGATCTATTTCAGTTCTGACATGTTGAAATGTTATTGATGAAGAAACAGAATGGCGTGGCACTTCTCCTTTAAGGGGTGTATTGCATCCAGCTTCTGTGCGAGTATGGTGTGCCCAAAGTGGCCAGTTTGTTGCGGACAGGCTGTACATTAAATATAATGCTCGTACAAGACGTGTGCTCCGCTCCACGACATGAAGGAAGAAACTTGAACTATGCATAAAAAGAAACAGATAGCGTGCATCTTCCGTCTTAAGCATACATATTTATTCCCAGTGTTCAACATCAAAGTGGATACTGTGCATAGTATATTCCATGATTGCATATAAAAACTGCAAATATTGTGGATATGATACCTTTTGAATCCAGGTGTAGGCCTGTCAGCATGGGAGGTGGGAGTGTGGGACAGATGTGGGCCTAGCGACGGCCGTTTCGCGTCCTCCTGGACGCTTGGTCACGCCGTGTTCCACTGCAGGCCGGCGCCGCAAAGCCACCGCATACATACGAGAGGACCCGCCTCTACTGTGGCGTCACAGTGCCGGCCGTGATTGGGTCTCAAAATTCCACCAATGGGAGAACCGGAGACGTCACATGACGCGGACGGTGCCCGGCGGGGAACAATCCATGCGGACAACCAGTCGCATAAGCACGCGTCATACGTCATACACGACGCGTCTCATGCGGCTCACCTATAGCGCATGCGTAATTCCATCGCACTGCTGGGGAGCCCGCATGCTGGATGAAACAATCACCAGTGGAGAGCGCTAAAATTTCTAACGCTCTGTTCCCCATCCGCCAATTTACTAGCCTCAGGCACATACATTTCTGTTGCCGCTTCATAAACGCCTCCAGCTCGTCCGTCGGAGGAATAGTAAAATTAGTGATAGTGCATAAAGTGACATATCATTCAAATTAAATACTGGGGTTAAGGAGCAGGAACTTCACAAATACATTCAATATATCTCTGGGCCGTCATTTCGACTTATGGAACATTTGATTCCAAGCGGGCAAAAAGGGAATAGAAAGGGGGAAGGGAGAGACATCGCGGTCAACCTTGGCTGCGTCAGCCATATGAATGTGGCTTCTTAATTTAGAACCATTAGATATACAAACATTGACTCGGAGATTGCACATACTAATCTCCAGTGGAATATTCATACCTAGCACCAATAGTTTATACAAGCATGAGAAAACAGCACCAAAATCGGTATCAATTGGCAATTACGGATCTAAGGTACTTGAGAGCTCCACCTTATCATTAAGGCCTAGCGGTCCCAGGGCTTCGGTTTGTAAAATCAGCCAGGTTTCTCTCTTCAACAATAACCTATCCCCGTTGCCACCCCGTCTTACCTTATCTACCCTCTCCAAGCCTGCAAATTTCAATCCCTTAACATCCCCTTTATGTTTTTCCCTCATATGTGCAATAAAGCGAGCACAACCTTTACCACTTTTCAATGATCCTAAGTGCTCCCCCACTCGCTCTTTTAATGGGCGCGTAGTTTGACCTATATAAAACCGTTTGCAGGGGCAGAAAAGGACATAGACAACATACTTTGACAAGTGATTAGGTCATTAACCGTCAACCATTCTTTTCCTACCTGCAAACATTTCTGGGAAATCATGCGGGGGCAGAACTTACAATGTCCACATCGATAGTTGCCCTTTGGTAAATCTCTACTCAACCATGTGTCTTTCTTCAGGGAAACAAACTCACTATTAGTGAGCATGTCCCCAAGTGTTGGTGCCCTCCTAAACGCCACCCTCGGGGGACCTCCCACAATCTGCTTTAGGGAATCATCTCTCTCTATCAGCGACCAATTATTGAAGATGGCTTTTCTAACTGTGTCCGCCATGGGTGTATAATCAAAGGTGAAGGTCATGCGGCCCTGTGTGGACCTCGACTTATCTTTGGGTACCAGAAGATCCAGTCTAGATTGACGTTTAGCCCTTGTATACGCCTGCTCCAGCAGTGTGGCATCATATCCCCTGCCAGACAGGCGCTTAGTGAGCTCTGCTGCCTGCAATTCAAATTGTGCCTCATCAGTATTATTTCTCCTCAGCCTCAAGTATTGGCCATATGGAATGGCTTTTATGACATGCTGGGGATGAAAACTTTTGGCGTGGAGGAGAGAATTAGTTGCCGTCGGCTTTCTAAATCCCTCGCAACACAGAACATCATTTTTGACCATAATTCGCAGGTCAAGGAAGGTCACTGCTGTATCGCTCTTCTCAGCGGTAAACTCCATGTTGATCGTGTTGCTATTGACATATCGTAGAAAGCCGTCGAACTGTTCATCCGTTCCAGACCACACCACCAGGACGTCGTCCACGTATCTCGACCATTGTCTGATATGCCCACGGAACGGATTCTTATCCGAGAGCACGGCAGACTCCTCCCAGGCCCCCAGAAAGAGGTTCGCGAAGGAGCATGCCACAGGTGTCCCCATGGCCGTACCTGCTACCTGATGGTACCATTGTCCATCAAACAGAAAGGCGTTGTGTCTCAACACAAAACCCAGGCATTCACAGACAAAGTCGATGTATTCATCATCCCTGTTTGTGCGAGTCAGAAAATGTCTGACAGCCTCGATTCCCAAATCCTGGGGGATACGGCTGTACAGACTGACCACATCGATAGTGGCCAGTCTGTCACCGGGGACCCATGTGGCACGCTCCACCATCTGCAGAACCTCCAACGTATCCCTTAAATAGGAGGGCACCCCCTTAAGGAGGGGGCGTAGGAGATGGTCGAGATACCTGGACAGCTTCTCAGTGAGAGACCCACAGCCTGAAACAATGGGACGTCCCGGCGGTGCGGTCACGGACTTATGCATATGGTACCACACCGGACGGCGCGGGTAGAGAGGGAATAAATCACAGGCCAATTTTTGTGAAAGATATCCTCGCTCCGCACCTCTGCGAATTTGGTTTTATACTTAAGCGTTGGATCCCCCTGAAGCAGACAATAGGTGGCCGTGTCACTTAATTGCCTCTCGGCTTCATTCTTATATTGCGTTGCTGACATGATAACCAGGTTTTCACCCTTGTCCGCTCCCCTTATCACCAACTCTTTATTTTGTCTTAGCCACTTAAGGGCCTCTCTCTCCGCGCCGCTCAGATTCGGCACCATAGTTTGGTATATTTCAGCCTTTATGTCCTTCATCACTCTGTCAAAAAAATGATCTATACTCGATCCCGGGGTAACAGGGAAAGGCTGTATGGACTTGCAGGCCCTGAAATCACTACTGCTACCCAGGCTCAGGGCCTCTGGCCCCCCAAAGTCTGTCCATGCCTGATGACCCCCATCTGTCCATAGTTCCTCCACAATCTGTCTAAGCTCCTCATCCGTGGGGTCCCACTGAACCAGCGGGCTGGACCCCAAGGTATCAGTGTCGTTCCCCTGTGTCATTTGAGGAGACTGGGCTGAAAGCAAAAGTTGAGAGAACCCCTCCATTGGTCCACTGGTAGCTTCGGGTGTACACCCTCGCAATCCAGTACTAGGACCTGTTGTCACTGGGGTTTTGTTCTGATCACAGTCTTCCCGGATGGGCTCTTTACAAATCTACAAGGAAGATCGTGATCTGTCAGTGGTTCAATAAAGGTCTATCGTGAAGGCTACTATATCGAAGTTCCTCGTTGGACAAAAGTTCAAGCCTTTAGATAGAAGAGAGAGACATGCTGATGGAATATCTGTCCCAGAAATGTTCATGACTTGCAAACCATCCGTGACTACATTCCCTTCCGCTTCTTGCTGCTGGGTTTCATGTTCTCTCTTCCTTCCCAATGCACCGTTTTGGATTTTGTTTCTGTGTCTCCGTCCTCGTCCTCGTCTGACTCTACGTCTAAAGGGCTGGGTTCTCCTTTTTTAGCTGCTGCTTCGGCATCCTGGCTCTTTTCCCCTTTATTATTTCCATCACTAGGGCTCTTGGGAGGTTTTTTCTGCGGTCTCTTCTTAGGGAACTTCTTCGTTTTTTTGGGATTATTAGACTGCTCATTTTCGCTATCGGAACCGGAATCCGTTGTCCAATAGCCCCTGCTCTTTGGATTTTTTGCGAGGGATTGGGGGCCCCAATTGAAAATCCTTCCTCTATCGAAATCCTCTTTGTCTCTAAAGAACTTTTTTAACTTTCTTGCCTTAATCTCATCTTGTATTTTACTAGTTTTTTCTTCAATTTTGGTGCTCGTTAACTCATACCTATCTTGTGTAACAGAGTCCTTGTAACGTTGCTTCGTTTCACTAAGGTCATCCGACACTTTATTGTATTCCACTGTGGTGCGGGCCAACACTATGTTCTGCAGACGTTTTGCAAGCGCTAAATGCGCTTCAGTCCACTCTTCTACGAACTCTTTGTCATTTCGGTATTCCGATGGTTCCCAGTAGCGTCTGAAACCCCTTGCCACGATTCCATCCCTCTTAAACCGCTTTAAAGTGGTGACGGTCCAGAAAAGCTTCGTTTCCTGCTCACTCAGCTTTCCCAGTTTGAGCTCCAAAACCCTAGCTCCCACCTCCTTATTGGCCACCGTGGAAATGGACAGATTGGAGAAAAAGTTGGTTAAGTCTTCCCGTCCTATCGCCACCTTCTCGCCCACATATGACAACGAATCGATATCAATCTCATCAAGGTCATCTTCACTGGACACCCTCTCAATCTCATTCTCATTACCATGCATCATGGAGGTGCTCAACGCCAAATGCGTCGAAGGAAGACAAGCCATATTGATGAAGAAACAGAATGGCGTGGCACTTCTCCTTTAAGGGGTGTATTGCATCCAGCTTCTGTGCGAGTATGGTGTGCCCAAAGTGGCCAGTTTGTTGCGGACAGGCTGTACATTAAATATAATGCTCGTACAAGACGTGTGCTCCGCTCCACGACATGAAGGAAGAAACTTGAACTATGCATAAAAAGAAACAGATAGCGTGCATCTTCCGTCTTAAGCATACATATTTATTCCCAGTGTTCAACATCAAAGTGGATACTGTGCATAGTATATTCCATGATTGCATATAAAAACTGCAAATATTGTGGATATGATACCTTTTGAATCCAGGTGTAGGCCTGTCAGCATGGGAGGTGGGAGTGTGGGACAGATGTGGGCCTAGCGACGGCCGTTTCGCCTCCTCCTGGACGCTTGGTCACGCCGTGTTCCACTGCAGGCCGGCGCCGCAAAGCCACCGCATACATACGAGAGGACCCGCCTCTACTGTGGCGTCACAGTGCCGGCCGTGATTGGGTCTCAAAATTCCACCAATGGGAGAACCGGAGACGTCACATGACGCGGACGGTGCCCGGCGGGGAACAATCCATGCGGACAACCAGTCGCATAAGCACGCGTCATACGTCATACACGACGCGTCTCATGCGGCTCACCTATAGCGCATGCGTAATTCCATCGCACTGCTGGGGAGCCCGCATGCTGGATGAAACAATCACCAGTGGAGAGCGCTAAAATTTCTAACGCTCTGTTCCCCATCCGCCAATTTACTAGCCTCAGGCACATACATTTCTGTTGCCGCTTCATAAACGCCTCCAGCTCGTCCTTCGGAGGAATAGTAAAATTAGTGATAGTGCATAAAGTGACATATCATCTGAGCGGCGCGGAGAGAGAGGCCCTTAAGTGGCTAAGACAAAATAAAGAGTTGGTGATAAGGGGAGCGGACAAGGGTGGAAACCTGGTTATCATGTCAGCAACGCAATATAAGAATGAAGCCGAGAGGCAATTAAGTGACACGGCCACCTATTGTCCGCTTCAGGGGGATCCAACTCTTAAGTATCAAACCAAATTACGCTCGCTGCTTCGCAGAGGTGCGGAGCGAGGATATCTTTCACAAAAATTGGCCTGTGATTTATTCCCTCTCTACCCGCACAGTCCGGTGTGGTACCATATACCGAAAATGCATAAGTCCGTGACCGCACCGCCGGGACGTCCCATTGTTTTAGGCTGTGGGTCTCTCACTGAGAGGCTGTCCAGGTATCTCGACCATCTCCTACGCCCCCTCCTTAAGGGGGTGCCCTCCTATTTGAGGGATACGTTGGAGGTTCTGCAGATGGTGGAGCGTGCCACATGGGTCCCCGGTGACAGACTGGCCACTATCGATGTGGTCAGTCTGTACAGCCGTATCCCCCAGGATTTGGGAATCGAGGCTGTCAGACATTTTCTAACTCGCACAAACAGGGATGATGAATACATCGACTTTGTCTGTGAATGCCTGGGTTTTGTGTTGAGACACAACGCCTTTCTGTTTGATGGACAATGGTACCATCAGGTAGCAGGTACGGCCATGGGGACACCTGTGGCATGCTCCTTCGCGAACCTCTTTCTGGGGGCCTGGGAGGAGTCTGCCATGCTCTCGGATAAGAATCCGTTCCGTGGGCATATCAGACAATGGTCGAGATACGTGGACGACGTCCTGGTGGTGTGGTCTGGAACGGATGAACAGTTCGACGGCTTTCTACGATATGTCAATAGCAACACGATCAACATGGAGTTCACCGCTGAGAAGAGCGATACAGCGGTGACCTTCCTTGACCTGCGAATTATGGTCAAAAATGATGTTCTGTGTTGCGAGGGATTTAGAAAGCCGACAGCAACTAATTCTCTCCTCCACGCCAAAAGTTTTCATCCCCAGCATGTCATAAAAGCCATTCCATATGGCCAATACTTGAGGCTGAGGAGAAATAATACTGATGAGGCACAATTTGAATTGCAGGCAGCAGAGCTCACTAAGCGATTGTCCGACAGGGGATATGATGCCACACTGCTGGAGCAGGCGTATACAAGGGCTAAACTTCAATCTAGACTGGATCTTCTGGTACCCAAAGATAAGTCGAGGTCCACACAGGGCCGCATGACCTTCACCTTTGATTATACACCCATGGCGGACACAGTTAGAAAAGCCATCTTCAATAATTGGTCGCTGATAGAGATGATTCCCTAAAGCAAATTGTGGGAGGTCCCCCGAGGGTGGCGTTTAGGAGGGCACCAACACTTGGGGACATGCTCACTAATAGTGAGTTTGTTTCCCTGAAGAAAGACACATGGTTGAGTAGAGATTTACCAAAGGGCAACTATCGATGTGGACATTGTAAGTTCTGCCCCCGCATGATTTCCCAGAAATGTTTGCAGGTAGGAAAAGAATGGTTGACGGTTAATGACCTAATCACTTGTCAAACCAAGTATGTTGTCTATGTCCTTTTCTGCCCCTGCAAACGGTTTTATATAGGTCAAACTATGCGCCCACTAAAAGAGCGAGTGGGGGAGCACTTAGGATCAGTGAAAAGTGGTAAAGGTTGTGCTCGCTTTATTGCACATATGAGGGAAAAACATAAAGGGGATGTTAAGGGATTGAAATTTGCAGGCTTGGAGAGGGTAGATAAGGTAAGACGGGGTGGCAACGGGGATAGGTTATTGTTGAAGAGAGAAACCTGGCTGATTTTACAAACCGAAGCCCTGGGACCGCTAGGCCTTAATGATAAGGTGGAGCTCTCAAGTACCTTAGATCCGTAATTGCCAATTGATACCGATTTTGGTGCTGTTTTCTCATGCTTGTATAAACTATTGGTGCTAGGTATGAATATTCAACTGGAGATTAGTATGTGCAATCTCTGAGTCAATGTTTGTATATCTAATGGTTCTAAATTAAGAAGCCACATTCATATGGCTGGCTCGGCCAAGGTTGACCGCGATGTCTCTCCCTTCCCCCTTTCTATTCCCTTTTTGCCCGCTTGGAATCAAATGTTCCATAAGTCGAAATGACGGCCCAGAGATATATTGAATGTATTTGTGAAGTTCCTGCTCCTTAACCCCAGTATTTAATTTGAATGATATGTCACTTTATGCACTAGCACTAATTTTACTATTCCTCCGACGGACGAGCTGGAGGCGTTTATGAAGCGGCAACAGAAATGTATGTGCCTGAGGCTAGTAAATTGGCGTATGGGGAACAGAGCGTTAGAAATTTTAGCGCTCTCCACTGGTGATTGTTTCACTCAGCATGCGGGCTCCCCAGCAGTGCGATGGAATTACGCATGCGCTATAGGTGAGCCGCATGAGACGCGTCGTGTATGACGTGTGCTTATGCGACTGGTTGTCCGCATGGATTGTTCCCCGCCGGGCACCGTCCGCGTCATGTGACGTCTCCGGTTCTCCCATTGGTGGAATTTTGAGACCCAATCACGGCCGGCACTGTGACGCCACAGTAGAGGCGGGTCCTCTCGTATGTATGCGGTGGTTTTGCGGCGCCGGCCTGCAGTGGAACACGGCGTGACCAAGCGTCCAGGAGGAGGCGAAAGGGCCGTCGCTAGGCCCACATCTGTCCCACACTCCCACCTCCCATGCTGACAGGCCTACACCTGGATTCAAAAGGTATGATATCCACAATATTTGCAGTTTTTATATGCAATCATGGAATATACTATGCACAGTATCCACTTTGATGTTGAACACTGGGAACAAATATGTATGCTTAAGACGGAAGATGCACGCTATCTGTTTCTTTTTATGCATGTTGAAATGTTGTCAGAACTGGAAGGGAGCATTGTCAGAAGAAAGTGGTGAGCTTCTGAGGGGAACTGATGGCAAGGTTACTATATATAATGTTCATTTGAAGTTACCTCATTTGTTTATTTTAAATCATTTTACTCAGTTCAGGTTCCCTTTAAGTCTGAGAGGAAAGTAAAGAAGCAAAAAAAGACAACCCAGCGTGTCCTGCAACTTCCTTTGTGAGGCAATGTACCAAATAAGAGTCAGGTAAACTGGGCAATGATAATTTCATTAATTTTATCAACAAGAAAAGTAATAGTGATTTTTTTACTTTTTGATGCGTGTATCAAAAAAGGGCGCCTGGAAAAAAGGGTGCGGGATATAGCCGAAATTTTAAGTTGTAATGTAAAACAATATTTTTCGTTTATAGCTTATAAAACGAAAACATAGTGATAAATCGGTTCAATAAACGGAAACAAAACTGCAAAATACCGTCTATAACAACAAACGAATTCGGAAATGAAACGTCAAATAACATCTAGAACAAAAACGATATTTACACTTGTATTAAGCATAGTAATGTATTTTACTGCAATTATACCTATGTATATTTTACTGCAATTATACCTAACTGTAGGCTCTCCCTATCCCTAACCCCTAGACCCCCCCTCCCTTTGTGTAAATATACATAATTTAATAAATTGTGTATATTACAAATATTGTACTGTAACTATACCTATCACTACTCTCACACAGAACCCTCCCTGTACCTATCCCTAACCCCTAGTGGTGTCTAACCCTAAGACCCCCCTGGTGGTGCCTAACCCTAACCACCCCCCTGGTGGTGCCTAACCCTTTCCTCCCCCCCCCCGGTGGTGCCTAACCTTAAGACCCCCCTGGTGGTGCCTAACCACCCCCCTGGTGGTGTATATTGTACTGTAACTATACCTATCCCTACTCTCATACAGAACCCTCCCTGTATCTATCCCTAGCCCCTAGACCCCCCCCTGGTGGTGCCTAACCCTAACCACCCCCCTGGTGGTGCCTAACCCTAACCACCCCCCTGGTGGTGCCTAACCCTATCCACCTCCCGGTGGTGCCTAACCCTAACCACCTCCCGGTGGTGCCTAACCCTAACCACCTCCCGGTGGTGCCTAACCCTAACCACCCCCCTGGTGGTGCCTAACCCTAATGACCCCCCTGGTGGTGCCTAACCCTAACCCTAACCACCCCCCTGGTGGTGCCTAATCCTAAGACCTCCCTGGTGGTGCCTAACCCTAAATCTCCCCTGGTGGTGCCTAACCATTCCCCTAGTCGTGTCTAACCCTAACCATCCCCCTGGTCATGCCTAACCCTAACCATCCCCCTGCACAAACACCCTTACACACATATAAACAATAATATATTTAATTCTTAAAATACTTCACTATAAATAACATGAATAGAATAATGTATATATTTGTAATAGAATAAATAGCGTTAAAATCACGTACACAATATTATAAATAGAAAAAGGTGTATATATATATATATATATATATATATATATATATATATATATATATATATATATATATATATAATAGAATAGATAGCCTTACAATCACATACGCATTAAAAATCTTAAAATAACGGTAATATTAAAATAACAGTAATATTAAAATATTAGAAAACTATAATCAACGCATTATAAGTGTAAAAAACAAAGTTAATACCAAAAGTGACGTATTTCCAATAGAACAAGGTTGAAAACGATATTTAAGCAATATACGTATGAAAACGAATTGTAAATGATAAAATAAGTGTAAACGATAATTTATCGCACAGCTCAAAAAATGGGAAGAGATGGTCAAATGGGATAACAAATTGGCTATGAACTTCACATTAAATACATAATAACAGCATTCTCATGCATCATGCCAACAATATTGAAATGTTAAGAAAAAAATGAGAATTGGCTATTGGGTGCATGAGAAATTACAATACAACTTTATTATAAAATAAATAAATTATATTAAAGTTGTATTGTTATTTCTCATGCACCCAATAGCCAATTCTCATTTTTTTCTTAACATAAACGATAATTTACTTGTTACAGCCCTGAAAGCGACATTTAAAAACGGAAAAATAAGTAAAAGCTTCTATAAGCGAAATTTAAAAACGAAAAAATAAGTAAACCACAAAGTTAAAATGAACTTGTAAACGGTATTTGTAATAAACTTTATTCTGTAAACGAAAACTTGATCCCTACAACCACTATTTCTCGGGCGCCCTTTTTTCCTGTCGGGCGCCCAATAGCCGATATTGTGCATTGCAGTCTATGGCGGCGCCCTTTTTGTCCATTAGCCATATGCGCCCTTTTTTACTGGCCCGCTTTTTGATTGCCTGGTTAGCATCCTTATGACTTCTTTACCAGACAAAAATAAAGAATTGTTTTTTAATTTTATGCCCGACAGTTACACTTTAAGTACAGCTGATTTGCTGAGTATTCTCTTGTCAGCGGGAATGGACAATGAGATGAAAATAATTCAGAGTTGAGGAGGAATTTAATCCATTTTCAGTTTGCATAATCCAGCATCAACTGGGAATTATTTGTATCTCATCAACCCTCCCTAGCTGTCAGCATTGGAGGACATACATGTCATACTGCTCTTACCTTTCAGCAACATAGTGAACTCTCTTTTAATTGCTCTTCCGCTATGCATGACGTCCAGAGAGATCAGGGCTCCATGATCTGCAGCAGTCGGAGTGAGTGTCAGCTCTGTAGTCCCTGAGAACATCCCAGATTCTGGGTTTGGCTGGAAGTTTGCTGACCATTTTTCAGATTCCAGTTTTACTTTGTTGCGATTCCACTGGACAGTTTGTATGTTTGGGTACATGTCAGAGGCTGTGCAGGATAATTTCACTGGCCGCCCAATCTCAGACACTGCGGGGGCACTCTGTATCTCACCCACACAGGGCATAGAGACTGCAATATAGAATAAGAGTTGTATCATGGCACACTGTATTACTATTATTGATGTATAGTGTATATATTAAATATTGGTATATACAGCACCACCAGACAATAACAGTCATACACAGTGACACACCAATGTGCTGGCCTAATCTATTATTCAACTGATTTAAAGTGTACCAGAGATGAAAAAAACAAAAGATTTGATACTTACTCATGGCTGCCTCCAGTCCCATAAGCTCGTCCCACGCCACCTTCCCGCAGTCTGTCGTTCAGCCGCGATCAGCCCCGGTAACAGGCCGGACCTCCCGCGTCAGAGGTACCCAGACTGGACGCGACTGAGCTGTTACCGGGGCTGAACGCAGCTGAACGGCAGACCGCGGCGTGGGACTGGAGGAAGCCCCGGGTAAGTATCAAATCTTTCGTTTTTGTCATCTCTAGGTCACTTTAAGACTAAAATTAATCAGATCGATTTATTGCACCAGATGGAACATACTGATCAAACAGCAGCGGGCCTGGAGCAGTGGTAGGCTAATGGCCCCTCCTCCTTACAAACACTATGAATGGATTTTTAATAGATTGCTCGATGCAATGCAAGGCTGTGGTTCGATAGATCATGCTGAAATCTATTCAAAATCTATGTACAGTGTGTGGAAGGAATAGATCCTTCTCTGATCAGCTTCTGACCTGAGAGGGGATCTATCTTTTGGATACATCAGGTGCCCATCCATTAGTGTATGGGCACCTTAACTCAAGGTCAAAAATATTTTAAAATACAGATACTTACCTAACGGATGCTTCTGGATCCTCCAAAGGCTTCCCATGCTGTCCTCCGCCGCTGCTCGGGACCCTCAACCTTTGGGATGCTCTCCTCTTCAGGCACGAGCACGGTTTACTGCGCAGGCGCAGCTGTATTCCCGCATGTTCAGTATGGCCAAACTCCGGCCTGAAGAGGAGAGCAGCCCCAAAGTTCCTATTGACAAGCACTTTTCAGTAGTCTTGGGAGGGTCTGCGCTCGGCGACGGGGGACTGAAGGACATCATGGGAAGCCTCTTTAGGATCCAGAGACTTCCAAAGTATTTCTTTTTGTACCCAAGATTTGTCTAAGGTACACTTTAAGCTGGATATCTACCAAATCCTTCTTTACTATATAGTTATCCTCCCTGCCTTTGGTCCAAACTAATAGTACCTGAGTTAAAATCACAATTCTTCAAAGAAAGATCCTATTGGAACAGTGGTCAGGAGACAGAGTTCTGTCCCACTAGATTGCTGAAAAGGGGAGGGAGGGATCAGGGAATCTGGGGGTTACCTGTCCACTCTTTAAATGTTCATATGAGAAATAGCTTAAATATTAACAGTATTTTACTTTAGTAAGTAGGGCACAAATAAGGGTGCTACAATAATCAGGGTAAGAAATATTGAGTGTGTGAGCTAGCATTTTAACTATAAACCATGTAGAATGATTGATGTGTAGGATTAAGATGACAGGATACAGTTAGTGAGTAAAGTAAATGACAGTAGAGTTGAGCATTGAGTAACACCTGCTAGAGAGAAATGTAGAGGAAGGGAATGGCAGGATGAAGGGATGTACAACTATAATTTCTCATTTTACTTACTGAAGTATGCAGCCAGGACTTCAGCTGGTAAATGGGACAGAATAACGAGTAAAAGATCAGAACTGTTGCTTTGGATAGTGGGACTGGGAGGATATAAGAGAAAAATGACTGTTTTGCACAGGACTATGCATTCCTCTTGTGAAGAGTGCATACTGTATTGGATGTGTTATTTTTATAAAAAGCACATGGTGCACACACAGAACCATGGTACCAGGGAGTGATGATACACTGGGAAATTACCTGCATGGGCAAAGGCTACATGTAATAGTTATAAGACAATCTGTCCCATGAACGGAAACTACATAGTGATTGGCTGGCTGGACGGCACTTATATGCTGAAGGGGACTGAAGAGGACCTGTAATGCCACCGGGACACTCTGCATACCTACAGGACTGTGCCCCCCAAACTGCCGGGCTCTCTCGCGATGGAGGTGGTTGAGGGCGGGGGGGGCGTTTGTTATGCCCACAAAGACATTGGAGACATCAGTGTCCAGGCACACATAGGACTCTTTACTAAGATGATGCAGAAAATAATAACTGTCTGTATATAACTGACCCCATGCAGCCAGACCTAAGTCCATATCAGGCAGAACAATGACCTTTGATTGCCAATCTGGATTTCGGCATTTTCTACATTTAACAAAACTCCCAGTAGAGTTAAGGTACCCATACATCTTGCGATGTATGGGTCGGCTTCCACCAAGAGACAAATCTCTCTCTAATCGAATCTGATAAGAGAGAGATTTGTCAGCTGTCCATACACCACAAGGCAATTCCCGATCAATTTCATGTTGAAATCGATCCGGAATCGGCCTTGTGACATCTTCCTCGCCACCCGACTCTGTCCCCCTAATGTAAATGTAAATGACTCAATATTGCAGATCAAATGTTCTTTCTCTGCTCCTGCTTTTCTAAGCAGGAAAAGTGCGCCCTCCAGCGGCTGCTGCAGAGATATGCAAACAGCGCACTTCCCTTACGTCAGACTGGCTCCAACTGATGGAAGTGACGTGACCTGGTTCCTGAAGCTGCGGGCAGTGGAGGACGGCGGCATGGGAGCGATCTGAGCGTATGGGGCTGGAGGAAGCCCCAGGTATGTATAAAACGTTTTATTTATTTCAGCTTTGAGTCACTATAGAGACACCCTACAGGGAATGTATATTATTCTACTACATATTCACATAAATGGTTGCAGGACATTGTTCCCAACCCAGATCTATCTTAATGGTCTAAATTAGCTATCATGAAAATCTCTCAATGTTCTTGGGAGGCAATGTTACATAATCACTATCAACTCCCTAATAGTGTTCTCCCCGAGCCCTATCAACCGGGCGCTTTGCCCGGTTAATTTAGGTGAGCGCCCAGTTGTCCAGGGTCTCCTCCTCACTCCTCTCCTATTAAGTCCCAACAGTGATGCAAACCTCAATCATGTAATTCAGGCAGCATCCTCTAGGGGGCAGCAGCACTGTAAACTGGTACAGCAGACTACACTCTGCTGCTGACACTGAATGGGAGTTCTGCTTCATTAATATTTACTGCAGTCCTAGCTGGCCCCACCTTCTCCATGTGCTGCTGCAGTGTTAAGCCTACTGTGCTATGCGTGTAGTGTATGTTGCTGTGTGTAGTGTGTGTGTGTGTTGTGTGTGTGTGTATGTATGTGTTTCTAAGTGTGTGTAAGTTGTGTGTGTGTGTACTGTGTGTTTTCTCAGTGTCCCTTGTCAGATGGCTCTGAGGCCCACGGTAATTACCCAGGCTGCCCTTATGGAAGCGCCAGCCCTGCATTTTTGTGCCCCACTCCACCCAGCAACATTTTCCTGCCACCCAGCTGGAAAAAAATTCTGGGAAGAACACTGCACTATGTTATAAATTCTTTCAAATCAGACATTTTCTTAAGACAAAAATGCACCGACTCCGACTACTAATAAATTTATACTGACATTAAGAGTAAAAAACATGATAAAAAAAAATGTTCTGTTTCTCAGATATTAGTTATCATAAATACCTTCTAACTGGCAAAGCAGGCAGTGTGCACAGTCCTTCACAACCAGGCAGTGTGCGTGGTCCATCATAACCAGGCCCTCATTTGGCCGGGATGCGACAAGCCACATGAGCCATGGGTGAAGGGACACAAGCGGCCCAAAATCTCGATGACCCAGATCCAGCGGTGACGGGCAGTCTGCATCACCTGGTAAGGGCCAGCTGCTACCCTTTGCCAATGTAAATTAAAAATTTGCACAAATTGGTAGTGGTGATCGTTTTTGCCGATGCATCATTAGGAAACATAGGGTCGGCCTGTATTGGGCAGAGTAACCGCAGTTAGAGGGCTGATTCAGTATCTCAAAGGGGTATTGGAGAGTGTGCGTCTCTCTGGCCACGTCTCATCGCATCCAGGCCATACAAGGGCCTGGTTGCGGCGGACCGCATGCACTGCCTGCTTGGCTGGAGACAGGTGTTGCCTTGATAACGCATATCTATTTGGTACTCCTAGTGCAGTGCAGCAAAGGTTCATCCCAACTGTCACTTCCCCGATCTACTCCCTCAATCCAGTTTTGAGCTTTTCTAATTATGGGGCCATGTGCCCAGGTAAGTGTCATCTTGCTCTGCAGCTGTAGCCGCCCCAAGGTGCAAAAGGAAAGACTAGATCCTCCCATTGCTCACCCCTGCGAACCCCCCCCCCCCCCCAATTTGGTTTTCCCTGCATAAAAGGAAGTAATGATTTCTTCAGAGGTAGTGAAGTTACCAGAATCTGCATCAGATGCCCATCCAGGTTTTCCTGCTGAATGCAGTTTTTTCCTCCACTTTATATACTGTTTTAGCACCCTGTGACACTTGCACATTTGAAATTGTTTTGATATGATATTGCAGAAGGTTTTTAATGAGTTATGTACTTTCTGGATAAGGTATGGATTCACTGTTCACACTGGATATGTATGTTGTATGCCCAGCCAGTAATTCGTGGCGGAGGTCAACAGGGTGGAGCCAGGTAGTCTTCTACCTGGTTTTTGTTGGCCACCCCATGCCTGACCTAACACGTGAGCAAGTGTTTTTTCATCGCAAATAAGCTGATCTGTGTCCTCCTTTCCCTTGCACCCCACCTCCTGAAGCAGCCTTCTCTGGGATTATACCTTTTGTATGTTTATGCGAACCACAGGGAATAAATAGCAGGAACTTTGGATAACTGACTGTCTTTTTTTCAACCAATTTCCATGAGCATGCCAAGTATGTTTCTGCTCCTGGAGGTGAAGACAGGTGAGCCCTTTATGCAATGTTGAGCTGTTTGGCAATCTGCACCCCACGACCACTAGGGACTGCTTTCTGTCTTCTTCTTCTTGTTATACTAAGAAGAGATGTGATGACCAGGACATTATTACTCCAATGTAAATAAAAGCTTTAAAGGAAGCATCAGGAAAAAATAGAAAATGAGATGTACTTACCTGGGCTTCCTCCAGCCCCTGGCGGCCGATATGTCCCTTGCCACAGCTTCAATGTCCCGGGGTCCCCTCCATTGGAGATACTGACCTAGCCCGGTCGGCATCTACTGCACCTGTGCGAGAGCCGCTTGCGATCAGGCTGACATCTATAGTGTTCTGCGCAGGCGCAGTAGTTCTGCACCTGTGCAGAACACTCCAGATGCCGTCAGCGCGACCGGCTCTTGCGCAGGCTCAGTAGGTGCCAACCTAGCTAGGTCGACATCTTCAATGGAGGGGACCCCGGGACACTGGAGCTGTGGCGAGGGACATATCGGCCGTCAGGGGCTGGAGGAAGCCCCGGGTAAGTACATCTCATGTTCTATTTTTACTTATGTTTAGTTTATTGGTTTAATTTTAAACCTACTTTCAGTTCTACGAAGCTGGAATAGATTGTTTTTCCGATAGGTAAGTGAAAGGTGCAGCAAAACATGAAAGACCCAGGCCTGTAAAAGAGTTCACTTTAAAAGTTGGTGATCATTGCAAAGAACTGACATAGGGTACTTCTGTAACCATTAACACACAGTTTTAACTCTCACGGATTATTTTTAGTATTTCAATGCAGTGTTCTCCCCAGAAATATTTTCCAGCCGGGTGGCATGGAAAGGTAGCCGGGTGGTGAAGTAAGGTCACACTGTTTGGTTAAAGAAGTAAACTAATACTGAGGGCAGAGGGAGAGTTACGCTGGGTCGGAAGAGGTTGGCACCAAGCTGGGTGGAGAGGGGGACATCTCTTTTGGGAAAGAGAGTAACATTGTGAATGCTCCCACAATGCTGCAGGCAGCACATTAGCGATTTTAAACAAATCACAACTGCAGTATTATTGCTACCATAAAGTAACATTGTCATAGCACTTTGTTGATCACTGGCGATTAGCAAAGCGCTGGAAACCACCTGAAAAGCATTCCAGTGTGAATGGGGCCTTGGTGCCATAGCCCTACCATCACATGCATGACTGACAATGACCAGATAACATTCACCATGCATGCTAAGTACATGACTCCTGCTGCTGGACATGCACTAGGAGCCAGAGAAGAGTGCTGACTAACTAATCACACAGGCAGCACCAGGGGTGGTGAGAACCCCAGTAGGGACTTAGTAAAAACCATGCTAATTTTAAGCACAGTGATTAGTGAGCATACCGTATAAGTTAGATTGTCTTTATAATGCTTAGTACACGCAATGCAATTTTCTGTCAGAATGACAGTCGAATCGATTATTTCTGACAGGTCTGATCTGATTCTCGATCATTTTTCTGATTAATTTTGTATAGACGTGATTAGAAAAGCGATTGGGAATCAGATCAGACGTGTTGGAAATACTAGATTGGACCGTCAATCAGAAAAAATTGCATTGTTGTGAACTAAGCATAACAGCTGAGACCAGGCAGGCTAAACTGAACATTTAGCCATCCATGTGCAGATTCTGAAAGCTGGAGAATCAGGGGTTAATTTAAACTAGGGAAAGACATTTGGTGTTAGATTACAAAGGTTTGTGTAGTGAGATAGGAGGCTGAGTGAATGTCATGTATCAGGGTTCTCTTGCAGCTGGCTGTAAACTGCTCCTTATATCTCTCATGACACCTCCCTGGCAGTGTTTAAATGGGGTATATTTTAAGTGTTGTAAATTCTCAATGCTTGAACAATTTGGAGTAAATAAACATTTTGATTTGTTAATGAGCGGCCCACACACACATTAAAGGGAAGGTTCAGGGAGGGTGGAGAAAAAATAAAAATCAATTTCCACTTACCTGGGGCTTCCTCCAGCCCGTGGCAGGCAGGAGGTGCCCTCGCCGCCGCTCCGCAGGCTCCCGGTGGTCTCCGGTGGCCGACCCGACCTGGCCAGGACGGCTGCCAGGTCGGGCTCTTCTGCGCTCCAAGTCCTGGCACTTCTGCGTCCCACGCCGGCGCGCTGACGTCATCAGACGTCCGCCGGGCTGTACTGTGCATGCGCAGAGCTACTGCGCACGCGCAGTACAGCCCGGCGGACGTCCGATGACGTCAGAGCGCCGGCGTGGGACGCAGAAGTGCCAGGACTTGGAGCGCAGAAGAGCCCGACCTGGCAGCCGGCCGGGCCAGGTCGGGTCGGGTCGGCCACCGGGAGCCTGCGGAGCGGCGGCGAGGGCACCTCCTGCCTGCCACGGGCTGGAGGAAGCCCCAGGTAAGTGGAAATTGATTTTTATTTTTTCTCCACCCTCCCTGAACCTTCCCTTTAAAGCTTATCTGATTAATGGAATGGAGGGGGAGAGGAAGGGGCTTTGTGCTTCTGCACTGACAGGGAGAGGAGGAGGAGAGCGTCTGCCATTCCAGTGGCCTGGGAAATAACTTACTCATCAGAAGGAATAGAGCCATGCAAGTCAGTCTCTGATCCCTAGGTGTACGCCCCGCCCTCAAGCTCCTTCAAAGCTCCCGCAGTCACACTCCTCTGCTCTGTGCTGTTACCAGCTTTCCCCGCCCCTCTTCCACGCTGCTGATAGGAAGAAGCTGAGGAGGAGGGGGAGATCATGTCTGACTGACAGCTGTGGGCTGTCTGAGTTGACACAGCCACTGCCCGCTGAACTGAATAGAGAAGTGAAGAAGATCAAAGACCTTCAGCCAGCCATGGAAGAAGGCTATAACGTCCGGGCGGTAAAAGCATTTACCCGGGCGGCCCGCCCACTTAAATGGCTCTAGGGAGAACACTGCAATGGTTTTGTTCTCTTTTTATGCAAATGTAAAAGAAGGAAGATGAGCTATTATGTTTTCAATATAAGTTGCTATCCAGGTATAGTGAGTAAGGATGAAAAGATAAAGGTTGATGAATGTGTAAGGTATACCTGAAGCACATATTTGCATTGTTTTTACTTTTGTTTAATTTCCTTCAATAAAAATCTATTGTTCAAAGAGAGCAGGCTGTGTTAACTTAGTACTGCATACAGGGAGTGCAGAATTATTAGGCAAGTGGTATTTTTGAGGAATAATTTTATTATTGAACAACAACCATGTTCTCAATGAACCCAAAAAACTCATTAATATCAAAGTTGAATATTTTTGAAAGTAGTTTTTAGTTTGTTTTTAGTTTAAGCTATTTTAGGGGGATATCTGTGTGTGCAGGTGAGGTGACTATTACTGTGCATAATTATTAGGCAACTTAACAAAAAACAAATATATACCCATTTCAATTATTTATTTTTACCAGTGAAACCAATATAACATCTCAACATTCACAAATATACATTTCTGACATTCAAAAACAAAACAAAAACAAATCAGTGACCAATATAGCCACCTTTCTTTGCAAGGACACTCAAAAGCCTGCCATCCATGGATTCTGTCAGTATTTTGATCTGTTCACCATCAACATTGCGTGTAGCAGCAACCACAGCCTCCCAGACACTGTTCAGAGAGGTGTACTGTTTTCCCTCCTTGTAAATCTTGCATTTTATGATGGACCACAGGTTCTCAATGGGGTTCAGATCAGGTGAACAAGGAGGCCATGTCAATAGTTTTTCTTCTTTTATACCCTTTCTTGCCAGCCACGCTGTGGAGTACTTGGACGCGTGTGATGGAGCATTGTCCTGCATGAAAATCATGTTTTTCTTGAAGGATGCAGACTTCTTCCTGTACCACTGCTTGAAGAAGGTGTCTTCCAGAAACTGGCAGTAGAACTGGGAGTTGAGCTTGACTCCATCCTCAACCTAAAAAGGCCCCACAAGCTCATCTTTGATAATAACAGCCCAAACCAGTACTCCACCTCCACCTTGCTGGCGTCTGAGTCGGACTGGAGCTCTCTGCCCTTTACCAATCCAGCCACGGGCCCATCCATCTGGCCCATCAAGACTCACTCTCATTTCATCAGTCCATAAAACCTTAGAAAAATCAGTCTTGAGATATTTCTTGGCCCAGTCTTGACGTTTCAGCTTGTGTGTCTTGTTCGGTGGTGGTCGTCTTTCAGCCTTTCTTACCTTGGCCATGTCTCTGAGTATTGTACACCTTGTGCTTTTGGACACTCCAGTGATGTTGCAGCTCTGAGATATGGCCAAACTGGTGGCAAGTGGCATCTTGGCAGCTGCACGCTTGACTTTTCTCAGTTCATGGGCAGTTATTTTGCGCCTTGTTTTTTCCACACGCTTCTTGCAACCCTGTTGACTATTTTGAATGAAATGCTTGATTGTTCGATGATCACGCTTCAGAAGCTTTGCAATTTTAAGAGTGCTGCATCCCTCTGCAAGATATCTCACTATTTTTGACTTTTCTGAGCCTGTCAAGTCCTTCTGTTGACTCATTTTGCCAAAGGAAAGGAAGTTATCTAATAATTATGCACCCCTGATATAGGGTGTTGATGTCATGAGACCACACCCCTTCTCATTACAGAGATGCACATCACCTAATATGCTTAATTGGTAGTAGGCTTTCGAGCCTATACAGCTTGGAGTAAGACAACATGCATAAAGAGGATGATGTGGTCAAAATACTCATTTGCCTAATAATTCTGCACTCCCTGTATATACAATATACAGTACATACTGCTGTGTACATTCTTTGGTGTAAATATGTCCTCTTGGATAACATGGAAACTTCAAAAAGCTTATACCGGAGTAACAGGACACCACAGGTAGCAAATACTGCAGCACAGATTGTTATACATCTTGTACACTTACCTAGTTCTGTCAGGGTCCAGGTGACATATTTTGGTCTTGCCAAGCTGTCATGCTTAACCTCACATCGGAATACCTTGTTCAAGTCCTTTAATGTTGGGATGTAACTGATGGTGGTGGTGACATGATAGACACCACTGCTGGGTTCCTGGAGAGGCTCACTGGCTACTGATGGTATGGAAACTGTGTTCTCATCTTCCTCTATGTACCATGCTATTTTTATAGGTTTTGGATGAAATGAATGAATTTTACAGGACAGATACATCTTCTCACCAACACACACAGATTCCTGACCCTTCAGTATGGCATCCAGTACCGGAACCGCTGAAACACAACACAATTCAAGGTTAGCACACAAATAACTAAAGTGTTGTAATATCAGCTCAGCTGATCACTAATAATGAAAAGAGCAATATGAATGGGGGTGGAGGGTACATATGGTAATTTTTATAGCCTTTGTATTCAGAATTTAGTTTTAAATAATGAGACTATAAATATCTCTTATGAAAGATCCAGTCTTGAATGTTACAGTGCTGCATATGGGCTAATTTCTCTCCATATATTGTTTCTCCTGGTAATTTGAGTTCTGTCACGTTGGTGCCAATACTACCACCTTCACACACCAAGCATAGGTCACCCCTAATGCTAATATTTCTCTTTCAAACCTAGCTTATCCTCTTTATCCCATCCCCACATCCAGTGCTCAGTACTGTACTTTTTGGACTATAAGACTCACTTTTTTTAACCCCAAAAGTGGGGAAAAAAAGTCACTGCGTCTTATAGTCCAAATGCAGGGAGTTCCTCACTTGTGAACACCTGCCAATATTAACCTTCACCCCGCCACAATGTCAGGGACTCCCTGTACTGTGCCCATGCAAAGGAGGGCACAGGGGGACAAACGGAGGACACAAGGGACACAGAGGAGCATGGAGAAGGACACAGGCGGACACATTGGCGGATACAAAAGGACACAAGGGGGACAGAGGAGGACACAGGGAGACACATGAGGTACAAAGGGGCATAATCCCCAAGATGCTCCTGGACCATGGATGCACCAGGTTTAGTATATTGTTCCTCTGGTTTTTGTTCTCTAAACCTAGGTGCATCTTATGGCCAGGAGCTTCTTATAATCCGAAAAATATGGTAATATTTCCCATATAACCTTTGCATGATCACCTCCCCCTGGATCAAATAACATCCCCAACCTCCTAATTGAAGTGGAACTAGAATAGAAATTTCCTATAAGGAAAAATAATTATTTTATAAAGTTACTAAAAGGGTTAAAGTGGACCTGAACCCCGAACGTCCTCTCTGCTCTAAAAGATAAGCAACAGCATAATAACTTTTAAACTAAAACATTTATTTGTTACAGCTGATACAAATCCTAAAATAAATCTACTTCCTGAATCATGGAAGCAGACATATTGTTAACATCCTATGTTATCAAATAAGCTTATCTGCCATCTCTGCCATGGCTGATCAAATGACAACTTGTGATTAGTCACAAATGAGAGTGAATAAACAGGTTAAACTCTCTAAATACATACAGAGTGC
Organism: Hyperolius riggenbachi; assembly: GCF_040937935.1. Classification (NCBI taxonomy): domain Eukaryota; kingdom Metazoa; phylum Chordata; class Amphibia; order Anura; family Hyperoliidae; genus Hyperolius; species Hyperolius riggenbachi. Next base: position 208,751,567 of record NC_090656.1, read on the forward strand.
ATTTCTATACTGTAAAGGTAGCCATACACTGGTCGATTTGCCATCAGATTCGACCAACAGACAGATCCCTATCTGATCGAATCTGATCAGAGAGGGATCGTATGGCTGCCTTTACTGCAGACAGATCGTGAACCGATTTCAGCCTGAAACCGTTCACAATCTGTGGTGGTGGTGGTGCTGCCGCCGCTTCCCCCCATCCCGCATACATTACCTGCTCCACCGGCGCGACTCCCGGGTCTCCGCTTTTCTTCTCCGCTCTGGTCTGGTCTCCGGCAGGCTTCCCTTCTTCCTGTCTGGGGGAAGTTTAAACAGTAGAGCGCCCTCTACTGTTTAAACTTCCTGCCGGGACAGGAAGAAGTGAAGCATTCCGGTCCCGGAGACCAGACCAGAGCGGAGAAGAAGAGCGGAGACCCGGGAGCCGCGCCTGCGGAACAGGTAATGTATTGCAGCTCTATTGCGTCGGTCGTCGGGCACTCGAACGCCGCCAGTGATGTGCTCTTTACCCGCGGGCGATCGATGGTTATTTTCCGCACGGCGCGATCGACGGGATCGGACGGAATGGATCGAAATTCGGCGTGTAGCGCGAACGATTGGCAGCAGATTCGATCCCAGTGATCGAATCTGCTGTCGAAACGGCGGCAAATCGGGCCAGTGTATGGCCAGCTTAAGTTTTCCTTCTGTCCTGTGCAACAGTTCAGGTCCACTTTAAAATACTGTGCTTCACTTTGCTGGGAAGCTTATCAATTACATGCTATGAAGGTCTATCATTGCTGATTGTTCCTTGAACACTAATTACAATAGATAAGACTGAGCAAACACAGCACAGAGATTTTTGCCTGCAGGATTAGGTGACTGAGCAGCTCTGTGAGCACAATAGACAAAATTTTTCTCACCAGAAACATTGAAATGCGTTTAATGAGATTCTATATCCATGTAATAACAGCTCCTGGCAATGAGCTAGTGGGGCATTTAATGTTTATACAGATGGTATTACTGTTTGATAAATTGCGAATAAGATATTTCTATGGGCACTAAAAATTAGAAAAACAAACTTTTATGCCAGACTAAGGGCCGGTTTCCACTGAGCCAGCGTGCGTCTCGCAAGACGTACTCCAGCACTTGCTTCGATGCGAGTACCGTGCAAGTCTGTAGGGATTTGAGTGCGTGCTGCGGGTAAAATGCAGCATGCTGTCCGAATCGCGACAGCGCACGATTCAGACGGCAATAGTATTGGCAGAATAGGCAGTTTCCCTGCACAGATCTCTTGCGGGGAAACACTGTGGATTCCGCTGTAACGGTAATGGGCCCTAATTCCGCTTAAAGCCCCCTCTATAAGTGCTAAATAATTTACTCGACAAAAACCTAAAGTAACCAACCCTGAAGCTGAACACTATGCCCCCTTCCCCTTCCTGATTCACCTGAATACCATCCTTTACATAAACCTAGCATAACTTATCCCTAGAGCTAAATACTGTATAAATATTACTCCCCCTTTTATGCCTGGTACACAACATGCAATTTCCCGCCAGATTGATGAGTTAATGCGATACGGGTCCAATCTGTATTCCAATCGTTTTCCTGAATGATTTTGTACCGAAGTGAGCAGGAAATTGGAAATCAGATCAGACCTGTAGGAAATTCCTGATTCGACCTGTCACTCTGATGGGAGATTGCATGGTGCGTACCAGGCATTAAACCTTTGCCTACCTCATTTATTCCAATAACTGCAACTTCCCCTACATACCTTATATAGGCCCCCCGTCTTAGTGCTAACAACCATTCCTTCTTCAAACCTAGCAAAAACCAATCTGTTGTTTAATACTGCCCCCTCCAAATATTAGCATAGCTCCCCTGGTGCTAAATGCTATTTCTATTCCATACTTGGAATAAATCCCTCATGAAAAGCTGCGTTTTATGTCAGGTTTTAGGCTAGGTGCACACATGACAACATGAAAAGCTGTGATTTATGTCACGTTTTATGTTAATATTGTGTGCATTTTTGCTGCGTTTTTGGTGCGTTTGCGGTTTTTACTGCAGATGCATTTTTCAAGCGGTTTAATGCATTAGCGGTTTGCATAAACAAACGGAAATGCATATGCGTTTTTTGTGTATGCATTTTTCATGCGTTTTCATTTTGCGTTTTATGCAAATCACTAGGAAGACAACAGGAAACAGAAATACATCACAACATTTTTCTTTTTTCGAAAACGCATAGATAAACGCATAGAAAACGCATACCATTACTTTTCCACTTACTTTCATCATGTGCGTTTCTCATGCATTTTTTTAAGATTATGCAACAAAACCAGCGTTTGAAACGCACCCATCAAAAACGCATTTGCGTTTTTTCCTGCGGCTCATAGACTTCCATTAGCGGCAAAAACGCACCGTTTTCCGCAACGCTAGCTTTTCTGCTATGTGTGCACCTAGCCTCTGGGATAAAATGATTTCCCCTAACACAGCACAATTCGCCTGAGAGGGACAATTACTTCCAACCTACAAGGCCAAGTATCTGCACAACTAATGCTGGGAATACACCATCAGATTTTTTAGCAGATAGATGGTTCGATAGATAATTTCCGAACTGGTCCAATCTGATTTCTCGATAGTTTTTCTGATCGATTTCTCATTTAAGTGAATGGAAATCGATCAGAAAAATGATTGGAAAATTGATTGGACAGTAAATCTGCTGAAAAATCTAATCGTGCATCCCCAGCATAATAGCTGCTACATGATAGCTTAATTGAAAAGATCAGCAATGGTAGTCTCATTGGAGAATAAGAAAGTCCTCGGTGTCACTCACCAGTCACATTCATTGTCATCTCTTCCTCTGACTTCTCCTGTGTTGCAGGGTGGAAAGTCCTACAGATGTAAGTGGCTCCATCCTCATTTCTCAGATCCGGTCTCATGGTCAGAGCGCTCAGATAGCTGTAAGACTTATCATCATCACGTTCATTCTCACTCACATCATGGGAATATTTGGGATTATGAGTGGCGTATTCTCCAGAATCCCAGGTGATGAGTTCAGTTTCTTGGCCTCTCCTGTCTCTTTTCCACCAGGTGATGGATAAAGATCGAGGTTTAAACCCATTGATGGGACAGGTCAGTGTCACAGGCTCATCATGTATAATGTATTTTGGGAACAGGATCTTCAATAATCTGGGAGGAACTAAATACAAGAATAAAGAAAGATAATTTTAGCCACTTTTCAACAGAAATAGGATCATTTAATGTGTGTTACTGCTGCCACCCAATACTCTGTCACAATCCCACCATTTCAGATACAAGACTTTACACACTCTTTACACACTCACTCACTCACTCACAACAGTGTCAAGCATAGCACAGAAAAAGCATACAGTAAAGGTAGCCATACACTGGTCGATTTGCCATCAGATTCGACCAACAGATAGATCCCTCTCTGATTGAGGCTTCTTGCACACCAAGACGTTGCATTAGGTGGCACGTTAAGGTCGCATAACGTGCACCTAACACAACGTATGGTGCTGCAAGAGCCGACGGTAGAGTGAGCCGCGTTAGGCGGCTCGAGTCCTATAATGTCTCCCAGAGTGGCGCTGATTGGCCAGCGGGACCATGTGATGCGGAGCGAGACACTCCGCATCACGTGGTCCCGCCGGCCAATCAGCGCCCGCCAGTGCAGTGAATATTAAGTAGCCATGTGCGCGGCTACTGTAGCTGGCTCTCCCCGCCTCCTCTCCGCCCCCCACTGCGCATGTGCAAACAGTCTAACGCGGCTATAGCCGCTCCAACGCCGTAGCATGCTGCACTTTGCACAGAACGTGCAGCGTTACATGTAACGCAACGTGGGCTGTGTGAACAGCCCACTTGTGTTACATTGCTGTGCGTTGGGGTAGCGTTACAGGCGCACTAACGTGCGCCTGTAACGTCTTGGTGTGTAAGCAGCCTGAATCTGATCAGAGAGGAAATCGTATGGCTGCCTTTAGTGCAAACAGATTGTGAATTGATTTCAGCCTGAAACCGTTCACAATCTGTGGTGGTGGTGGTGCTGCCGCCGCTCAGCCAAGCATACATTAGCTGCTCCGGCCCGCGCGACTCCCCCCGGTCTCCGCTGTCTTCTTCTCCGGGTCCGGCAGGCTTCACTTCTTCCTGTCTGGGGGAAGTTTAAACAGTAGAGCGCCCTCTACTGTTTAAACTTCCTGCCGGGACAGGACGAAGTGAAGCCTGCCGGTCCCGGAGACTAGCGCGGAGAAGAAGACAGCGGAGACCTGCGAAGTTGCGCCGGCGGAGCAGGTAATGTATTGCAGCCATATTGCGTCGGTCGTCGGGCACTCAAACGCCGCTAGCGACGTGCTCCCTACCCGCGGGCGATCGACGGTAATTTCCCGCACGGAGCGATCAACGGGACCGATCTATTTCAGGACGAAATAGATCGAAATTTAGCGTTAATGTTAACGATTTGACAGCAGATTCGATCCCAGTGATCAAATCTGCTGTCGATCGGCGGGGAATCGGCCTAGTGTATGGCCAGCTTTACATAATCACAAGCACTTACCGTAATTCTTTAACCACAAAAATACTTAATGTTCTCCACTGACAACAAATACATATTATTTCAGGTACAATGGCTCTGCTGCTGGTGTGCAAAGCAGACAGGTGAACGGTTGAGCAGCAAAAACAAAAAGGTAAAAAAATGTTTTCTCATACTACACACACTAAAAAGTTTGTTTTGAAAATTATATTTTTACTTTATGTTTTTTTAATATACCCGGTACTCTACTTCTCTGAAGCTTGAGGACCAAGTTGTTGCTTGTATTAGAAACAAAAACATAAAGTGGTTCTCAAGCCTGTCAGAGACAGCAGCCATTTACACTAATTTGCCGTGGCAACGATCTCGCCGGACAGAATCCCCACGGCCATTTGGTGGAGAGCGGCAGTTTCAGGCACGAGCTGCCTACCTTTCAGTTCATAATGCTTGACAAGTTGATATGCAAATGCATGTCCTTGCAGGAACATACTTCAGGACAGTGAGTGCAGGATCAGCTGTCCAGCACCTATAGAGCTGATCTCTGGAGCCCCAAGGCACAACAACCTCCTGAGTTTAGTCCTAGCAGGATTCATTAAGCAGTGCTGCTAAAGCAGGGTAGCTTAATGTGCAGGAGCGCACGTTATGCACGCCTTACTTAGTAACGCTCGCTGCCATTAAGGAGTGTGCCTTCTCTTACTTAGGGCCCATTTCCATTACACGCGGTGCATTGCAGCTCCATAGATGCATCGCACTGCGGCCAAACTGAAAGGAATGCACAGCAATGGAACAGTTTCCATTGTGTGTTGGTTATGCGGAGCGGTACGGAGCAATCAGATTCTCGCATGCCCGCATCCGCAAGCCATCTCCTATTTACATCCGCATCTCCCGAGTGACACGAATGGGAGCGGAAGTAATGCGTAGCTGCAACGCATCCAATCGGTAGTGGAAACGGGCCCTTACACGAGCTGCTTCCGTAGCAACCTCCGCATTTAAAGTTACATGCATTGCTATGGAAGCAGCTCGCATAACTAAGGGAAGGCACGCTCCTTACATGGCAGCGAGCACTGCTTAGTAAAGCCTGCATAGCGCATGCTCCTGCACACAGGCAGCAGCTTACACAGGAAGCATAGGTGTCACCGGCTGGTGCTTTTGAATTAGAACCTCAACGCGTTTCTGCCAATTAACGTTGGCCTTCTCCTCCTGAAGAAGGCCAACGTTAATTGGCAGAAACGCGTTGAGGTTCTAATTGCTTATTGCAATAACTGGCATAGATCTTGGATAAAAGGCGAGCCACGGTAGCGCGCAGCGGCCGCATGTAAACAAAGTTCCAAGGATCTTTCGTGGTGACGTCACCCAGAAGAGCCAAGTTTGGGCTGCAGCCAGCTGGGAGGAAGTGCGACGACTGGACCCGTGTGTTTAACACACGGAAGTGATGTATGCCGCATCCTGTTACCAGTGTGGAGAGCAGCGTGGAGTCTGCTTACTATTAAATGGTCCCCGGACAAGCGGCGAGGAGTAACTGAGCGAGGAGCTGTGTGTACTCACTGTGACGATATAAGCACACTACAGAACTGTAAGTGAGAGGCTTCTTTGTCTACTGAGTATACCCCAATCTGAGAGTCACTGGATATTAGAAACAAACGCCGGCTATAAGGACTATTGGGACAGGTTCCCTGTTGGTGTGGAAACATTTTTTTATCCATTTTTTAACCATTTTATTCATTTTTGCTCATCATTTTCAGAGGTCAACTATTCCCCCCTTCTTGGTGTATACACACATGAGTGAGGCAGAGGTACAGGGGCCCTTCTGCTATGAATATGTATGAGTGATTGAGATTGGATGATTGGTCTAAAAGGTTATTTTATCTTATTTTTATTCTATTTGTCTTTTGTATAGATTTGAAAAAATAAAGAACAAGAGAAACTTTAAAAGTAAAAGGATCACTTTTATAGCGCGTGTTAACTATATACTTCTAGTTCATTGTCTGAGGGTTTGAGGGACCCCTTAACTAACGCGCTGCTTGCTTGATTAACCCCCCCCCCCCCCCCCCAGCGCGTGGTGACATTACATAATACCAAAATGTTTACTATATCAGTTTACTATAATAAGATTATACTGTAACAGGTAGGCGAGTCAATGCATGCTGCCTTATGTACTTTACTATGAAGGTGACACAGCAGCAGAATGACATGTGGCAGGGGAGAATAGTAGCCAAGCTGCACAGAAAACTGTATTGCATTGTGCAGGACACAGCTGGAGTCCACAGGCTATGGTCCGCAGGCTACATCTGGCTGATAGGTGCTGGCTGATAAGCCCTTTTCACTTTAGGGGCCCCTACACCTAACGATTTTCCCGCCGATATACAGCAGATTCGATCACTGTGATCGAATCTGCTGTGAAATCGTTGCGCAAACGCTGACAGATCGATTGACTTCCGTCCGAAATCAATCATTGCCGTTGATTCCCGACGATCCATCCATGCGAAAGATTTTGCTCGATCTCGGCGTTCGACGACCGACGCTAGCAGCAATACATTACCTGCTCCGCCGGCGCATGTCCCCGCTGCTCGCCGGCGCATGTCCCCGCTGCTCCTTCTCCGCTGTCTTCTTCTCCGCTGGGTTCCGGACCGGCTGGCTTCACTTCCTGTCCCGGCAGGAAGTTTAAACAGTAGAGCGCCCTCTACTGTTTTAACTTCCCCGGACGTGAAGAAGTGAAGCCAGCCGGTCCGGAACCCAGCGGAGAAGAAGACAGCGGAGAAGGAGCAGCGGTGACATGCGCCGGCGGAGCAGGTAATGTATAGCTGGCGAGGGCGGCGGCAATGGCAGCTCCACAGATTGTGATCGGTTTCATGCTGAAATCGATTCACAATCTGTTTGCAGTAAAGGCAGCAGACGCGGAGCTAGGGGGGGTCGGGGTAGGACAGGTGCCCCGGGGCGCTGGGTCCCCGAGGGCGCCTAGCTGAGCTGCAGAGTTTTTTTTTTTTTTTTGGGAGGGGAGCAGCGCAGAGAAGAGGGAGAGCTGTGAGCAGCGGTGGAGAAGGGGGGCCATCTCCCCCCTCCTTCTCTCACCTTAGGTGCTCTCCCTCCCTCGCTGACCCGTCCATAACTAATGTCCGGGTGGCTGGCAGCGGCGGGCGGGACTTACCTGTGTCTCGCTCCAGCGCCGGAAGTTCGGGTCCTGCAGCCGCTGCTCTGGTCTGGACTAGACCAGAGAGTAGCGGCAGATCCATCCGACGCTGCGACGAGACGCAGGTAAGTCCCGCCCGCCGCTGCCAGCCACCCAGACATTAGTTATGGAGGGGACAGCGAGGGAGGGAGAGCACCTAAGGTGAGAGAAGAAGGGGGGAGATGGTCCCCCTTCTCCACCGCTGCTCACAGCTCTCCCTCTTCTATGCGCTGCTTCCCTCCCAAAAAACATACATATACTGGGGACATATACCCCCTGCCTACATATACTGGGGACATATACCCCCTGCCTACATATACTGGGGACATATACCCCCTGCCTACATATACTGGGCACATATACCCCCTGGCTACATATACTGGGCGCATATACCCCCTGGCTACATATACTGGGCGCATATACCCCCTGGCTACATATACTGGGCGCATATACCACCTGGCTACATATACTCGGGACATATACCCCCTGCCTACATATACTGGGGACATATACCCCCTGCCTACATATACTGGGGACATATACCCCCTGCCTACATATACTGGGGACATATACCCCCTGCCTACATATACTGGGGACATATACCCCCTGCCTACATATACTGGGGACATATACCCCCTGCCTACATATACTGGGGACATATACCCCCTGCCTACATATACTGGGCGCATATACTCCCTGGCTACATATACTGGGCGCATATACCCCCTGGCTACATATACTGGGGACATATACCCCCTGCCTACATATACTGGGGACATATACCCCCTGCCTACATATACTGGGCGCATATACCCCCTGGCTACATATACTGGGCGCATATACCCCCTGGCTACATATACTGGGGACATATACCCCCTGCCTACATATACTGGGCACATATACCCCCTGACTACATATACTGGGCGCATATATACCCTCTGACTACATATACTGGGCGCATATACCCCCTGACTACATATACTGGGCACATATACCCCCTGGCTACATATACTGGGGACATATACTACCTGCCTACATATACTGGGGACATATACCCCCTGCCTACATATACTGGGCACATATACCCCCTGCCTACATATACTAGGGACATATATCCCCTGCCTACATATACTGGGCGCATATACCCCCTGGCTACATATACTGGGCGCATATACCCCCTGGCTACATATACTGGGGACATATACCCCCTGCCTACATATACTGGGGACATATACCCCCTGCCTACATATACTGGGGACATATACCCCCTGCCTACATATACTGGGCGCATATACCCCCTGGCTACATATACTGGGCGCATATACCCCCTGGCTACATATACTGGGGACATATACCCCCTGCCTACATATACTGGGGACATATACCCCCTGCCTACATATACTGGGCACATATACCCCCTGACTACATATACTGGGCGCATATATACCCTCTGACTACATATAGTGGGCGCATATATACCCTCTGACTACATATACTGGGCGCATATATACCCTCTGACTACATATACTGGGCGCATATACCCCCTGACTACATATACTGGGCGCATATACCCCCTGGCTACATATACTGGGGACATATACCCCCTGCCTACATATACTGGGCGCATATACCCCCTGGCTACATATACTGGGCGCATATACCCCCTGGCTACATATACTGGGTGCATATACCCCCTGGCTACATATACTGGGTGCATATACCCCCTGGCTACATATACTGGGGACATATACCCCCTGCCTACATATACTGGGTGCATATACCCCCTGGCTACATATACTGGGCGCATATACCCCCTGGCTACATATACTGGGGACATATACCCCCTGCCTACATATACTGGGGACATATACCCCCTGCCTACATATACTGGGCACATATACCCCCTGACTACACATACTGGACACATATACACCTGGCTACATATACTGGGCACATATACACCTGGCTACATATACTGGTCACATATACCCCTGGCTACCTGTTCTGTGGACATCTCTACCCCTGGCTACCTGTTCTGGGGACATCTATACCGCTGGCCACCTATTCTGGGGACATCTATACTGCTGGCCACCTATTCTGGGGACACCTATAGACCTGGGGCTACCTATTTTTGGGGAACCACTGCTGTCGGATTGAGTGTATTTTGGGGAACTGCTGCCAGGTGAGAGGTGTCTACCACATTAAGGGGGCATTCTGCCTATTTATGTGAAATGCTGTCTATTTATGTGCCTCATGACTGCTGAATTTGTCTTGTTGGGGGCCTCATGATTTGTTGGGGGCCTCAAGATCGCTGAATTTGTCTTGTTGAGGGCCTCAAGATCGCTGAATTTGTCTTGTTGGGGGCCTCTTGATTTGTTGGGGGCCTCAAGATCGCTAAATTTGTCTTGTTGGGGGCCTCATGATTGCTGAATTTGTCTTGTTGGGGGCCTCATGATTGCTAAATTTGTCTTGTTGGGGGCCTCATGATTGCTGAGTTGGTCATGTTGGGGGCCTCATGATTGCTGAATTTGTCTTGATGGGGGGGGGGGGGCTCATGATTGCTGAATTTGTCTTGGAACATGCTGGAAGGTACATACTAAGGGAGGGTGGGTGAGCGTGAGCCTGCTAACTTCCTGTACATTTGGCTCCACCCATAACCACGCCCACATTTATTATATAGTCACGCCCCTTTTTGGGCGCCGCAGCCTTCCCCTTAGGGGGCGCATTAATAGTCTTTGTCCCCGGGCGCTGAAAGCCCTAGCTACGCCTCTGAAAGGCAGCCATACGATCCCTCTCTGATCAGATTCGATCAGAGAGGGATCTATCTGTTGGTCGATCTCATGGCAAATCGACCAGTGTATGGCCACCTTTAAGCTATGTTCCCACTTGTGCCATACCACCTGCAGCCAGTGGGAGCGGAAAGTGAGTGTACTGTCCACTTCGATGGTCCTCTGTGGTCCGGCAGTAGCCCAGGGCAGATGAGTTACCCCTATAGGCTATATGGGGGAACGCATCCGCCTGCCCGGGATTATTGCGGACTGCACAGAAGTGCGGTCCACTTACTGCAATGGATCCCGCGTGACAAGTATGAATGGCTCTTATCAGTCGCGTAGCTAAGGAGCTATGGGCTCTGATGCAAGTTTTACAATGGGGCCCCCAGCACTTTATACATAGCAATTGATACGGAGCACCAAAACCTGCCAAGGACAACCACAGTGTCAGAGGTGCAAGCAGGGGGTGGGAAACAGTTTGTTAGTGATCACTACTATTCAAAGCATCTATAGAAGTGATTATTACCAGCACAGGACCAATAGAGAGCTAATACTGCAGTTGAGGGAGGGCCATATGGGGCCCCTCTGGCCCCGATGCGGTGGCTACCTCTGCACCCCGTATTGCTACGCCCCTGGTTTTTATTTATGAAATAGGAGCTGTTCACTGTCCATTTAGCGATGAACAGAGAACAGACAAAAACAGTTCAAGTGGGAACAGGTGAGTGCAGTACTCAGGACCAGCCTTTGCAACTAGTCACTGCCATCTGTACAGAACCTTGCTGTTTTCTGCTGCATATGTCCCCTGGTGATCTGTAGCAGACTCTCCAGTGCCGCTTTCATTTGCAGAGCCCCCCTCATTCTCTATGTGGACAGACAGCAACATGCAACCACCCTATTTGATGGTATTGTCACTTACATATGGTCACTTATAAGTGGACATGCTGACAGTGGCCAGGTTACTGGGAATCTCATCCCTGATTGGCAGCCCCTCTCCTGCACATGATAATCTCCTGTGATTCTCCAGAGATAATGCCGATACTGCTGCCTGGAACCTCTGAGTGGGGAATTTCCACATCTAAGGATCTGAGTTTTTGAGGGAGTTCGGGACCTGGAGTTTTTTCCACCTTGCTGCTGCCTGGGTCCGTTGTCTGCAGGTACAGGCCTTGTGGAGTCCACCACTGAGGTAGGACACTGCGCTGATCGGGAAACCTTTGGCCTTGCTAGATGCCAGCTCCATCCATCCAGCGCTGCTGCTGCTCCACCACAACAGGGACACCTCTGGTTCAGCCCCTACATGATGCCAGTAACTAAACCGGAAGTAAGGGCCGCTGCATCAGGAAGCTTCTGTGACGGCCAAGTTATCTTGACCAGTCCTGCTTAATGCTGCCCAGGAGCTGGGACCCACCACCGAAATTAACACTACTGCACCTTTTGAACTGGAACACCTTGGCCAGCACTGCCAGAAGCCAGCAATCGGAATCCTCAGCAGCATCAGCCATCAACGCAGGTTTTATTCATGAAGAACTGGGTCATCACTGCTGAACCTTGAACCCCTACCCCATGCGTCCTTAGGGATGACAGATGATTGCCAAGTGTAACTGGTGGCGCCGTAGTATGGCAGCCTCGGCTCTTGACTTTCAGACATCATCTCCCTCCTTTCAGAACCTGTATGAGCCAAAACCAATTCCCCGTTTGTACTTGTCGAAATAAATTTTTTCTGATCTGGCAGGAAGTTACATCCCCAGGATGTGGAGCACGTGGGAACCCAGTGTTACTTAAAGTGTAGGTTCAAGCAAATAAAAAATAAAGATCCACTTACCTGGGGCTTCATCCAGCCCCTTGTAGCCGTCCTGTGTCCTCGCCGCAGCTCCGGGGGCTCCAGGTCTCCTCCGCTGGCAAAGCTGACCTCGCCAGGGCGGGTTCCGGGTCGGCTGCTGCTGCGTTCCCCGGTGTGGGTCACGTGGTCTCGCTGATGTCAATAGAACGGTACTATTACACGTGACCCGCGCCGTGAAACGCAGCAGCAGCCGACCCGGAACCCGACCCGGCGAGGTCGGCTTTGCCAACGGAGGAGACTGGGAGCCACCGGAGCTGCGGCAAGGGCACAAGACGGCTGCAAGGGGCTGGAGGAAGCCCCAGGTAAGTGGATCTTTATTTTTTTATTTGCTTGGATGTTTCTTAATCTAAGTGCCTCTTTAAAGGAGTTATCAGGCCTATAATATGAAAATAAGTGCTACTTACCCGGGGCTTCGTCCAGCCACAAGCTCCCAGCATGTCCCTCGCTGCAGCTCTGCCATCAGCCGTTCGCCGTGATGATGTCATGCCGACCTGGAGCGTACTGCGCAGGTGCAGAACTACTGCGCCTGCATAGTACGCTCCGAACCATGTGGCGGTGATTGACAGCGCCGCTCGCGCAGGCGCAGTACAGGCTGACCTCCAGGTCGGCCCGATGTCATCGCCGGGGACCGGGAAGCTTCACAGGTGAACGGCTCACCGCGGAGCTGCAGCGAGGGACATGCTGGGAGCTTGGGGCTGGAAGAAGCCCTGGGTAAGTAGCACTTATTTTCCTATTATATGCCTTATAACTCCTTCAAGAGAGGTCTAAGCAGTATAATAGTGATCAGGGCAACAGGACAGTTGTCTCACCTCCAATAACACTGAGAGTTCTCCGCACAGAGATTGGTGATGTCAGTGCCGGGTGTGTCACATATATTGATAATTCTGCTCCATTATCCAAATCATAGCTGGGAGTTATACGGAGGGAACACTGACAGCTGAAGGAGCCAAGTTTACTTCTAATGACAACAGAATCCACCTCCAGCTGTAGAGGCCTCTTATCTTGTCTGGCAGCTCCATTAACCAGCATGGGCTGCTCTTCCACATCTAGAATCACTTGATCTCCATCTCTGGTCAGCCTGGGCCTACAGGTGTAGATGGTCACCTCCTGCTGTCCAGGTCTTCTCAGACACACAGAGACTGTGATGTCATTAGGTCTGTAGTTCATTATCTGACAGGTCAGAGTTGTCCTGCACATGTCAGTCAGCTTATAATTCCCAGTAATGGCAGACAATGTGGGGCGATCTGGAAGAAGCAAACATCATGTAAGGATTAAAAATTCAGTTTTGTAAAATTTTACAAGATAGGATCTTAAAGAATACATCCAGGCTCCAAACCCCCCCCCCCCCCCCCAAACTCCACTTACCTGGGGCTTCCTCCAGCCCCTGGCAGCCGTCCTGTGCCCTCGCCGCAGCTCCGGTGGCTCCCGGTCTTCGACCTCGCCAGGTCAGGTTCCTGGTCAGCTTCAGCTGCGCTCCACAACTGCGCCTGCGCAGTACAATCCTGATGACGTCGGCCGGACCACGTGACTCGCGCAGTGGAGCGCAGCAGCAGCCGACCCGGAACCCGACCTGGCGAGGTCGGGTCCTGCAGCGGAGAAGACCGGGAGCCACCGGAGCTGCGGCGAGGGCACAAGACGGCTGCCAGGGGCTGGAGGAAGCCCCAGGTAAGTGGAGTTTGGGGTTTTTTTGGAGCCTGGACCTTCCCTTTAAATCAGAAACACACAGACACTGTCCACCGATATATACTGTTCACACACACACACACACACACACACTGTACATACACACCCACTGTACATACACATATACTATACACACACACACTTTTAAGGCAGATTCAAATCAAAAACTGATCGTGGCTTGCAGAATAATTAGCATTACATTTTTATATGAAATCATGAACCTTTGTTTTTTTTAAAGAGAGTCTGAAGCGAGAATAGATCTCGCTTCAGACCTCATATATAGCAGGGGCACGTGTGCCCCTGCTAAAACGCCGCTATCCCGCGGCTGAACGGGGGTCCCTGTCCCCCCAAATCCCCTCCGTAATGCGGGGGAGCGCTTCCGCATTGGGGCAGGGCTAACCGCCGCAGCCCTGCCCCACGCGCGTCTGTCAGCGCGTATCTCCGCCTCTCCCCTGCCCCTCTCAGTCTTCCTTCACTGAGAGGCGGCGATGCGCGTCTGATAGACGCACTGGGAGGCAGGCTGCAGCCGTTAGCCCTTGCCTCCAGGAAGCAAAAATCGACGACCAACTTGCGACCAAGGTTTGCGGGGGGTGGGTTGGGGGGTCAGGGACCCTTGTGCAGCCGCGGGATAGCGGCGTTTTAGCAGGAGCATGCATGCCCCTGCTATATATGAGAGCTGAAGCAAGATTTAGTCTCGCTTCAGTGTCTCTTTAAGTATAACCATTCATTTAACAACTTGCATGCTGAAGCCTAACATCAGGAATCAGACTGTAGTGTATGGGCAGTTGACAGATCTCTCTCTGATCTGATTCGATTAGAGAAAGATTTGTCTCTTGGTCGAATCTACCCATACATCACAAGATATATGGCTACCTTTAGACTGGCCACAACAAAAGGCCACTCTGAAATTTGCAGTTTGATCACACAGCACAACGCCACACATGTTGCAACGTTTGAGGGAGCGTGCAATTGGCATGCTGACTGCAGGAATGTCTACCTGAGCTGTTGCCTGTTAAATAAATTTTCATTTCTCTATCATAAGCTGTCTCCAAAGGAGTTTCAGAGAATTTGGCAGTACATCCAACCAGCCTCACAACCGCAGACCACGTGTAACCACACCAGCCCAGGACCTCCACATCCAGCACGCTCACCTCCGACAATACAGCCAGAATGGTTGAGCCAGACAATGTAAGGCTGCACCATTATAAACAACTCCAGCCTGCATGGTCCATAACATGTGGGGGGACAGTGAAGGAGAGAGGCAGAAATGTTTTCCCCTCTCCTGCACAGTACATGGCAAGGGGCTCATCCCGATCTCTGGTGCCAAAGAAGAGGTGGTGGTAACTACCACAATGCATGTGGGGACGTATGGTGAAATCTGGAAGCCCTCGATAATAAGGAAACCCCAGAGGTCTATCTCCTATCAGGTAAAAAGATGTAGAGGGACACGTCTGACCCATAACTACTTATAAAGTCACAGTTAAAATATAAACAGTACATTAAAAAAAAAGTATTTTTTCATCGGTATACTTCCTTGTTTTCTGAATACTTTTTTTCTTCTTTCCTAGGGCACACTAGAGGTGTTTTTGGCTTTTTCTTGCACAGACGATTTTTAAAATCGCCCCCCAAACGCTGTTGCAATGAATGTCTATGAGAAGGTTCATATCAGCGCTAGTTGTGCTCTGTGCGATCAGCAAAGCGGTACGTGGACTATTTTTGAGGAGATTCCGCCTCAATGGAAGGTATAGGAGAAACGCAAAACGCATTTTTATGGTGGGGGCATTGTCTCAAGTACACTTTGAATAACTTTGATTACACACGTAGGTAGAGCTTCACAGACGGTAATGTGCTTATAGTATGTAAATTCAGGTATGTTGCTGCATCTGCACACGTTTAGGCCCCGTTCACACTTGCGTTCTGGGATGCAAACGGACCGGATCCGGTCCGTTTGCATCAGGCATGCATCAGGCTGCAATCCGGATCCGTGTGGTAAAAATAGCGAAATTACTATTAAAATTGTTGGGGTCAGCAGAAGGTGCACCTGTAGAATCAGGTCCTCCGCTGTTTAGGCCTCACCTCCACCTCCGACATACTGCCAACCAGCTCCAGCACGTTAGTCACTGCTGCTGCACTCCAGGAATGCTGGGCCCATGTGTCCCCATCCGAAATGGCCGCTAGAATACGCATAGGAAGTGGGGTAGAACGTCAGGTGTTTGTATCCAGTGTGTTCTGTGCTTTCCCCCCATTGGTTTCTATTTCCGGATGGTACAGTCAGGCTCCGGTCCGGGTGCGTGGGCCGGATGATTCGGACCCGAAAAATAGCGCATGTTGGAAAAGTGTCCAGAGTCCGGATCCGATCCGGCTCTGTTCTGTACGGAACGTACGCATGTGAACGTCCGCATAGCCTTTGCATTGCTATGCGGAACGTACGTTCCGTTTGTACAGTATACGGTCCGGATCCGATCAGGCGAATCCGGACAGGGAACGCTAATGTGAACCAGGCCTTATATAAAGCTTTATGTGGTTTTTGATGGCTACTACAAACACTGCAAGGTACAAGGGTACTGTTCAGCCACACAAATTAGAGGACTAAACAACAGGATGGGTAAATATGCAATTTGAGATGTACACTCACCTAAAGGATTATTAGGATCACCTGTTCAATTTCTCATTAATGCAATTATCTAATCAACCAAGCACATGGCAGTTGCTTCAATACATTTAGGGGTGTGGTCCTGGTGAAGACAATCTCCTGAACTCCTAACTGAATGTCAGAATGGGAAAGAAAGGTGATTTAAAGGGGAACTTCAGCCTAAACAAACATACTGTCATTAAGTTACATTAGTTATGTTAATAAGGATAGATAGGTAATATAATTTTTTACCCACCCTGTTTTAAAAGAACAGGAAAATGTTTGTGATTCATGGGGGCTGCCATCTTTGTCATGGGGGCAGCCATCTTTTGGGTTGAAAGGAGGTGACAAGGAGCAGGAAACACAGTTCCAACTGTCCCGTGTCCTTCAATTGTCTAATTCAAAATGTAAAAAAAAATGTTTTGCACCAAAACAGCAGAACGAGAGCAACAACATCAGAAATCCCATCATGCTTTGCACAGCATGAAGGGAAAAAAGCCCGGGCAGTTTTCTTCTGTGCAGCTAAAAATGAGGCTTGGATAAGAGAAACAAAGTTCTGATGTTGCGAAACTGTTAAAGAAACACCAGGCCTTTTCAGTGCTGTTGAGTCGATTTTTAGTCCGGAGGTTCACTTTAACCACTTGAGGACCACAGTCTTTTCGCCCCTTAAGGACCAGGCACTTTTTCTCCATTCAGACCACTGCAGCTTTCACGGTTTATTGCTCGGTCATACAACCTACCACCTAAAGGAATTTTACCTCCTTTTCTTGTCACTAATACAGCTTTCTTTTGCTGCTATTTGATTGCTGCTGCGAGTTTTAGTTTTTATTATATTCATCAAAAAAGACATGAATTTTGGCAAAAAAGATGACTTTTTTAACTTGCTGTGCTGACATTTTTCAAATAAAGCAAAATTTCCTATACATTTGAGCGCGAAAGTTATTCTGCTACATGTCTTTGATAAAAAAAAACCATTGAGTGTATATTTGTTGGATTGGGTAAAAGTTATAGCGTTTACAAACTATGGTGCCAAAAGTGAATTTTCCCATTTTCAAGCATCTCTGACTTTTCTGCGCACCTGTCAGGTTTCACGAGGGGCTAAAATTCCAGGATAGTACAAATACCCCCCAAATGACCCCATTTTGGAAAGAAGACATCCCAAAGTATTCAGTGAGAGGCATGGTGAGTTTATAGAAGATTTTATTTTTTGTCACAAGTTAGCGGAAAATGACACTTTGTAAAAAAAAAAAAAAAAGTTTCCATTTCTTCTAACTTGCGACAAAAAAAAATTAAATCTGCCACGGACTCACTATGCTCCTCTCTGAATACCTTGAAGTGTCTACTTTCCAAAATGGGGTCATTTGTGGGGTGTGTTCACTGTCCTGGCATTTTGGGGGGTGCCTAATTGTAAGCACCCCTGTAAAGCCTAAAGATGCTCATTGGACTTTGGGCCCCTTAGCGCAGTTAGGCTGCAAAAAAGTGCTACACATGTGGTATTGCCGTACTCAGGAGAAGTAGTATAATGTGTTTTGGGGTGTATTTTTACACATACCCATGCTGGGTGGGAGAAATATCTCCGTAAATGACAGTTGTTTTATTTTTTTTTACACACAATTGTCTATTTATAGAGATATTTCTCCCACTCAGCATGGGTATGTGGAAAAATACACCCCAAAACACATTATACTACTTCTCCTGAGTACGGCGATACCACATGTGTGGCACTTTTTTGCACCCTAACTGCGCTAAGGGGCCCAAAGTTCAATGAGTACCTTTAGGATTTCACAGGTCATTTTGAGAAATTTCGTTTCAAGACTACTCCTCACGGTTTAGGGCCCCTAAAATGCCAGGACAGTATAGGAACCCCACAAATTACCCCATTTTAGAAAGAAGACACCCCAAGGTATTCCGTTAGGAGGATGGTGAGTTCATAGAAGATTTTTTTTTTTTTTGTCACAAGTTAGCGGAAATGGATTTTAATTGTTTTTTTCACAAAGTGTCATTTTCTGCTAACTTGTGACAAAAAATAAAATCTTCTATGAACTCACCATACTCCTAACGGAATACCTTGGGGTGTCTTCTTTCTAAAATGGGGTCATTTGTCGGGTTCCTATACTGTCCTGGCATTTTAGGGGCCCTAAACCGTGAGGAGTAGTCATGAAACGAAATTTCTCGAAATGACCTGTTAAATCCTAAAGGTACTCATTGGACTTTGGGCCCCTTAGCGCACTTAGGGTGCAAAAAAGTGCCACACATGTGGTACCGCCGTACTCAGGAGAAGTAGTATAATGTGTTTTGGGGTGTATTTTTACACATACCCATGCTGGGTGGGAGAAATATCTCTGTAAATGACAATTGTTTGATTTTTTTTACACACAATTGTCCATTTACAGAGAGATTTCTCCCACCCAGCATGGGTATGTGTAAAAATACACCCCAAAACACAATATACTACTTCTTCTGAGTACGTCGATACCACATGTGTGACACTTTTTTGCAACCTAGGTGCGCTAAGGGGCCTAACGTCCTATTCACAGGTCATTTTGAGGCATTTGGATTCTAGACTACTGCTCACGGTTTAGGGCCCCTAAAATGCCAGGGCAGTATAGGAACCCCACAAGTGACCCCATTTTAGAAAGAAGACACCCCAAGGTATTCTGTTAGGAGTATGGCGAGTTCATAGAAGATTTTTTTTTTGTCACAAGTTAGCGGAAAATGACACTTTGTGAAAAAAAAAACAATACATATCAATTTCCGCTAACTTGTGACAAAAAATAAAATCTTCTATGAACTCATCATACACCTAACAGAATACCTTGGGGTGTCTTCTTTCTAAAATGGGGTCACTTGTGGGGTTCCTATACTGCCCTGGCATTTTAGGGGTCCTAAACCATGAGGAGTAGTCTTGAACCCAAATGTCTCAAAATGACCTGTGAAATCCTAAAGGTACTCACTGGACTTTGGGCCCCTTAGCACAGTTAGGCTGCAAAAAAGTGTCACACATGTGGTATCGCCGTACTCAGAAGAAGTAGTATAATGTGTTTTGTGGTGTATTTTTACATATAACCATGCTGGGTGGGAGAAATATCTCTGTAAATGACACATTTTTGATTTTTTTTACACACAATTGTCCATTTACAGAGAGATTTCTCCCACCCAGCATGGGTATGTGTAAAAATACACCCCAAAACACATTATACTACTTCTGAGTATGGCGATACCACATGTGTGACACTTTTTTGCAGCCTAGGTGCGCTAAGGGGCCCAATGTCCTATCCACAGGTCATTTTGAGGCATTTGTTTTCTAGACTACTCCTCGCGGTTTAGGGCCCCTAAAATGCCAGGGCAGTATAGGAACCCCACAAGTGACCCCATTTTAGAAAGAAGACACCCCAAGGTATTCCGTTAGGGGTATGGTGAGTTCATAGAAGATTTTATTTTTTGTCACAAGTTAGTGAAAAATGACACTTTGTGAAAAAAACAATAAAAATCCAATTTCCGCTAACTTTTGACAAAAAATAAAATCTTCTATGAACTCATCATACACCTAACAGAATACCTTGGGGTGTCTTCTTTCTAAAATGGGGTCACTTGTGGGGTTCCTATACTGCCCTGGCATTTTAGGGGCCCAAAACTGTGAGTAGTCTGGAAACCAAATTTCTCAAAATGACTGTTCAGGGGTATAAGCATCTGCAAATTTTGATGACAGGTGGTCTATGAGGGGGCAAATTTTGTGGAACCGGTCATAAGCAGGGTGGCCTCTTAGATGACAGGATGTTTGGGGCCTGATCTGATGGATAGGAGTGCTAGGGGGGTGACAGGAGGTGATTGATGGGTGTCTCAGGGGGCGGTTAGAGGGGAAAATAGATGCAATCAATGCACTGGGGAGGTGATCGGAAGGGGGTCTGAGGGGGATCTGAGGGTTTGGCCGAGTGATCAGGAGCCCACACGGGGCAAATTAGGGCCTGATCTGATGGGTAGGTGTGCTAGGGGGTGACAGGAGGTGATTGATGGGTGTCTCAAGGTGTGATTAGAGGGGGGAAATAGTTGCAAGCAATGCACTAGCGAGGTGATCAGGGCTGGGGTCTGAGGGCGTTCTGAGGTGTAGGCGGGTGATTGGGTGCCCGCAAGGGGCAGATTAGGGTCTAATCTGATGAGTAACAGTGACAGGTGGTGATAGGGGGTGATTGATGGGTAATTAGTGGGTGTTTAGAGGAGAGAAGAGATGTAAACACTACACTTGGGAGGTGATCTGATGTCGGATCTGCAGGCGATCTATTGGTGTGGGTGGGTGATCAGATTGCCCGCAAGAGGCAGGTTAGGGGCTGATTGATGGGTGGCAGTGACAGGGGGTGATTGATGGGCGGCAGTGACAGAGGGTGATTGATAGGTGATTGACAGGTGATCAGTGGGTTATTACAGGGAATAACAGATGTAAATATTGCACTGGCGAATTGATAAGGGGGGGTCTGAGGGCAATCTGAGCGTGTGGGCGGGTGATTGGGTGCCCGCAAGGGGCAGATTAGGGTCTAATCTGATGGGTAACAGTGACAGGTGGTGATAGGGGGTGATTGATGGGTAATTAGTGGGTGTTTAGAGGAGAGAAGAGATGTAAACACTGCACTTGGGAGGTGATCTGATGTCGGATCTGCGGGCGATCTATTGGTGTGGGTGGGTGATCAGATTGCCCGCAAGAGGCAGGTTAGGGGCTGATTGATGGGTGGCAGTGACAGGGGGTGATTGATGGGTGGCAGTGACAGAGGGTGATTGATAAGTGATTGACAGGTGATCAGTGGGTTATTACAGGGAATAACAGATGTAAATATTGCACTGGCGAATTGATAAGGGGGGGGGGTCTGAGGGCAATCTGAGCGTGTGGGCGGGTGATTGGGTGCCCGCAAGGGGCAGATTAGGGTCTAATCTGATGGGTAACAGTGACAGGTGGTGATAGGGGGTGATTGATGGGTGATTGATGGGTAATTAGTGGGTGTTTAGAGGAGAGAAGAGATGTAAACACTGCACTTGGGAGGTGATCGGATGTCGGATCTGCGGGCGATCTATTGGTGTGGGTGGGTGATCAGATTGCCCGCAAGGGGCAGGTTAGGGGCTGATTGATGGGTGGCAGTGACAGGGGGTGATTGATGGGTGGCAGTGACAGGGGGTGATTGATAGGTGATTGACAGGTGATCAGTGGGTTATTACAGGGAATAACATGTAAATATTGCACTGGCGAATTGATAAGGGGGCTCTGAGGGCAATCTGAGCGTGTAAGCAAGTGATTGGGTGCCAGCAAGGGGCAGATTAGGGTCTAATCTGATGAGTAACAGTGACAGGTGGTGATAGGGGGTGATTGATGGGTAATTAGTGGGTGTTTAGAGGAGAGAAGAGATGTAAACACTGCACTTGGGAGGTGATCTGATGTCGGATCTGCGGGCGATCTATTGGTGTGGGTGGGTGATCAGATTGCCTGCAAGGGGCAGGTTAGGGGCTGATTGATGGGTGGCAGTGACAGGGGGTGATTGATGGGTGGCAGTGACAGGGGGTGATTGATAGGTGATTGACAGGTGATCAGTGGGTTATTACAGGGAATAACAGATGTAAATATTGCACTGGCGAATTGATAAGGGGGGGTCTGAGGGCAATCTGAGCGTGTGGGCGGGTGATTGGGTGCCCGCAAGGGGCAGATTAGGGTCTAATCTGATGGGTAACAGTGACAGGTGGTGATAGGGGGTGATTGATGGGTAATTAGTGGGTGTTTAGAGGAGAGAAGAGATGTAAACACTGCACTTGGGAGGTGATCTGATGTCGGATCTGCGGGCGATCTATTGGTGTGGGTGGGTGATCAGATTGCCTGCAAGGGGCAGGTTAGGGGCTGATTGATGGGTGGCAGTGACAGGGGGTGATTGATGGGTGGCAGTGACAGGGGGTGATTGATAGGTGATTGACAGGTGATCAGTGGGTTATTACAGGGAATAACAGATGTAAATATTGCACTGGCGAATTGATAAGGGGGGGGGGGGGGGTCTGAGGGCAATCTGAGCGTGTGGGCGGGTGATTGGGTGCCCGCAAGGGGCAGATTAGGGTCTAATCTGATGGGTAACAGTGACAGGTGGTGATAGGGGGTGATTGATGGGTGATTGATGGGTAATTAGTGGGTGTTTAGAGGAGAGAAGAGATGTAAACACTGCACTTGGGAGGTGATCGGATGTCGGATCTGCGGGCGATCTATTGGTGTGGGTGGGTGATCAGATTGCCCGCAAGGGGCAGGTTAGGGGCTGATTGATGGGTGGCAGTGACAGGGGGTGATTGATGGGTGGCAGTGACTGGGGGTGATTGATAGGTGATTGACAGGTGATCAGTGGGTTATTACAGGGAATAACAGATGTAAATATTGCACTGGCGAATTGATAAGGGGGCTCTGAGGGCAATCTGAGCGTGTGAGCAGGTGATTGGGTGCCCGCAAGGGGCAGATTAGGGTCTAATCTGATGGGTAACAGTGACAGGTGGTGATAGGGGGTGATTGATGGGTAATTAGTGGGTGTTTAGAGGAGAGAAGAGATGTAAACACTGCACTTGGGAGGTGATCTGATGTCGGATCTGCGGGCGATCTATTGGTGTGGGTGGGTGATCAGATTGCCTGCAAGGGGCAGGTTAGGGGCTGATTGATGGGTGGCAGTGACAGGGGGTGATTGATGGGTGGCAGTGACAGGGGGTGATTGATAGGTGATTGACAGGTGATCAGTGGGTTATTACAGGGAATAACAGATGTAAATATTGCACTGGCGAATTGATAAGGGGGGGGGGTCTGAGGGCAATCTGAGCGTGTGGGCGGGTGATTGGGTGCCCGCAAGGGGCAGATTAGGGTCTAATCTGATGGGTAACAGTGACAGGTGGTGATAGGGGGTGATTGATGGGTGATTGATGGGCAATTAGTGGGTGTTTAGAGGAGAGAAGAGATGTAAACACTGCACTTGGGAGGTGATCGGATGTCGGATCTGCGGGCGATCTATTGGTGTGGGTGGGTGATCAGATTGCCCGCAAGGGGCAGGTTAGGGGATGATTGATGGGTAGCAGTGACAGGTGGTGATTGACGGGTGATTGACAGGTGATCAGGGGGGATAGATGCATACAGTACACGGGGGGGGGGGGGGTCTGGGGAGAATCTGAGGGGTGGGGGGGGGTGATCAGAAGGAAGTAGGGGGCAGATTAGGGACTAAAAAAAAATAGCGTTGACAGATAGTGACAGGGAGTGATTGATGGGTGATTAGGGGGGTGACTGGGTGCAAACAGTGGTCTGGGGGGTGGGCAGGGGGGGGTCTGAGGGGTGCTGTGGGCGATCAGGGGGCAGGGGGGGGGGAAATCAGTGTGCTTGGGTGCAGACTAGGGTGGCTGCAGCCTGCCCTGGTGGTCCCTCGGACACTGGGACCACCAGGGCAGGAGGCAGCCAGTATAATAGGCTTTGTATACATTACAAAGCCTATTATACATACGTGCAGCGGCAATCCGGGTGCTAGTAACCCGCCGGCGCTTCCGAACGGCCGGCGGGTTACAGCGAACGGTGGGCGGAGCCAGTCCCCGGCGGCTGATCGCGTCACGAATGACGCGATCGCCGCATAGCCACTCCCGCAGCCGCCCCCGCCGATGGGCGTATTGCGGTCGTTTGGGCCCGGACTTTGCCGCCGCCCATCGGCTGGGGGCGGTCCTTAAGTGGTTAAGCAATTTTGAGCGTGGCATGGTTGTTGGTGCCAGACGGGCCGGTCTGAGTATTGCACAATCTGCTCAGTTATTGGGATTTTCACGCACAACCATTTCAAGGGTTTACAAAGAATGGTGTGAAAAGGGAAAAACACCAGTATGTGGCAGTCCTGTGGGCGAAAATGTCTTGTTGATGCTAGAGGTCAGAGGAGAATGGGCCGACTGATTCAAGCTGATAGAAGAGCAACATTGACTGAAATAATCACTCGTTACAACCGAGGTATGCAGCAATGCATTTGATGAAGCCACAACACGCACAACCTTGAGGCGGATGGGCTTCAACAGCAGAAGACCCCACAGGGTACCACTCATCTCCACTACAAATAGGAAAAAGAGGCTACAATTTGCACAGGCTCACCAAAATTGGACAGTTGAAGACTGGAAAAATGTTGCCTGGTCTGATGAGTCTCGATAGAGTCAGAGTTTGGCTTAAACAGAATGAGAACATAGATTCATCATGCCTTGTTACCATTATGCAGGCTGGTGTTGGTGGTGTAATGGTGTGGGGGATGTTTTCTTGACACACTTTAGTCCCTTTAGTGCCAATTGGGCATCGTTTAAATGCCATGGGCTACCTGAGCATAGTTTCTGACCATGTCCATCCCTTCATGACCACCATGTACCAGTCCTTTGATGGCTACTTTTAGCAGGATAATGCACCATGTCACAAAGCTCGAATTATTTCCAATTGGTTTCTTCATCATGACAATCAGTTCACTGTACTAAAATGGCCCCCACAGTCACCAGATCTCAACCCAATAGAGCATCTTTAGGAACGGGAGCTTCGTGCCCTGGATGTGCATCCCAAAAATGTCCATCAAGTGCAAGTTGCTATCCTATCAATATGGACCAACATTTCTAAAGAATGCTTTTAGCACCTTGTTGAATTAATGCCACATACAATTAATGCAGTTCTGAAGGCGAAAGGGGGTCAAACACCGTATTAGTATGATGTTCTGAATAATCCTTTAGGTGAGTGTATTATATAAGTGTATTAACCACTTAAGGACCACGGGTTTAAACACTTGAGGACCACAGTCTTTCTACCCCTTAAGGACCAGGCACTTTTTCTCCATTCAGACCACTGCAGCTTTCACGGTTTATTGCTCGGTCATACAACCTACCACCTAAATGAATTTTACCTCCTTTTCTTCTCACTAATAAAGCTTTCTTTTGGTGCTATTTGATTGCTGCTGCGATTTTTAGTTATTATTATATTCATCAAAAAAGACATGAATTTTGTCAAAAAAATGACTTTTTTAACTTTCTGTGCTGACATTTTCAAATAAAGTAAAATTTCTGTATACATTTGAGCGCGAAAGTTATTCTGCTACATGTCTTTGATAACAAAAAACCCATTCAGCCTATATTTATTGGATTGGGTAAAAGTTATAGCGTTTACAAACTATGGTGCCAAAAGTGAATTTTCCCATTTTAAAGCATCTCTGACTTTTCTGACCACCTGTCAGGTTTCATGAGGGGCTAGAATTCCAGGATAGTATAAATACCCCCCAAATGACCCCATTTTGGAAGGAAGACATCCCAAAGTATTCACAAAGAGGCATGGTGAGTTCATAGAAGATTTTATTTTTTGTCACAAGTTAGCGGAAAATTACACTTTGTGACAAAAAAAAGAAAAAAAAAGTTTCCATTTCTTCTAACTTGTGACAAAAAAAAAATGAAATCTGCCACGGACTCACCATGCACCTCTCTGAATACCTTGAAGTGTCTACTTTCCAAAATGGGGTCATTTGTGGGGTGTATTTACTGTCCTAGCATTTTGGGGGGTGCTAAATTGTAAGCACCCCTGTAAAGCCTAAAGGTACTCATTGGACTTTGGGCCCCTTAGCGCAGTTAGGGTGCAAAAAAGTGCCACACATGTGGTATCGCCGCACTCGGGAGAAGTAGTTTAATGTGCTTTGGGGTGTACTTTTACACATACCCATGCTGGGTGGGAGAAATATCTCTGTAAATGACAATTTTTTTTTTTTTTTTTACACACAATTGTCCATTTACAGAGATATTTCTCCCATTCAGCATGGGTATGTGTAAAAATACACCCCAAAACACATTATACTACTTCTCCTGAGTACGGCGATACCACGTGTGGCACTTTTTTGCACCCTAACTGCGCTAAGGGGCCCAAAGTTCAATTAGTACCTTTAGGATTTCACAGGTCATTTTGAGAAATTTTGTTTCAAGACTACTCCTCACGGTTTAGGGCCCCTAAAATGCCAGGACAGTATAGGAACCCCACAAATGACCCCATTTTAGAAAGAAGACACCCCAAGGTATTCCGTTAGTAGTATGGGGAGATCATAGAAGATTTTATTTTTTGTCACAAGTTAGCGGAAAATGACAGTTTGTGACAAAAACCAATATAAATCATTTTCCGCTAACTTGTGACAAAATATAAAATCTTCTATGAACTCACCGTACTACTAACGGAATACCTCGGGTGTCTTCTTTCTAAAATGGAGTCATTTGTGGGGTTCCTATACTGTCCTGGAATTTTAGGGGCCCTAAACCGTGAGGAGTAGTCATGAAACGAAATTTCTCAAAATGACCTGTGAAATCCTAAAGGTACTCATTGGACTTTGGGCCCCTTAGCGCAGTTAGGGTGCAAAAAAGTGCCACACATGTGGTATCGCCGCACTCGGGAGAAGTAGTTTAATGTGTTTTGGGGTGTATTTTTACACATACCCATGCTGGGTGGGAGAAATATCTCTGTAAATGGACAATTGTGTGTAAAAAAAGCAAAACATTGAAAAAATTGTCCATTTATAGAGATATTTCTCCCACCCAGCATGGGTATATGTAAAAATACACCACAAAACACATTATACTACTTCTACTGAGTACGGCAATACCACATGTGTGGCACTTTTTTGCACCCTAACTGTGCTAAGGGGCCCAAAGTCCAATGAGCACCTTCAGGCTTTACAGGGGTGCTTACAATTTAGCACCCCCCCCCCCCCCCCCCCACTTGCCAGGAGAGTTAACAAACCCCACAAATGACCCCATTTTGGAAAGAATACACACTAAGGTATTCCATGAGGGCCATGGTGAGTGCATAGAAAATTTTATTTTTTGTCACAAGTTAGCGGAAAATGACATTTTGTGAAAAAAAAAAACCAACACAATTTCTGCTAACTTTTGACAAAAAATAAAATATTCTATGAACTCACCATGCACCTCACGGAATACTTTGGGGTGTCCTCTTTCCAAAATGGCATCATTCGTGGGGTCTGTCCTGGCATTTTAGGGTCTCTGCAATCATTACATGTATGGCCAGTATTAGGAGTTTCTGCTATACTCCTTATATTGGGCATAAGGGTAATGCACTGTGGGCTGAAAGGAAAAATGAACGTCAAACAATCAATCAATCAATGTGGATAAAAAAATATCTGCCAAAAAAAATTGAAAAAAAAACAAAAAAAAAAACTGGGAAGGCGTCTGCCAGGACATAGGAGCTGCCGCCCCAAAAATCCAAACCCACCAGCTCGTATGCCCTGGCAAACCCGATTTATCCATTCACAACGATCAATGTGGATGAACAAATCATTGCCAGAGTTCTTTTTTGATACAAAGTGCTTGCCAAAGCATATGAAACCCCAACACCGCTCCTCGGCCCATATGCCTCAGCAAACGTATCTTTTTGACTGCGGAGGAGAACTCTCGTCCTGCAGCGCTGCATGCACTGATTTTGTGTAACCTGACAGAAGCACAATGCTTCTGTCAGGATGCACCATCAGTGCTGCAGCTGATTGATCGGTCTGGATAGAAAAAAGAGAGAAGAAAAAAGACAAAACAATACAAAAAGGAGGGGAAGATGTCTGCCAGGACATAGGAGCTGCCGCCCCAAAAATCCAAACCCACCAGCTCGTATGCCCTGGCAAACCTGATTTATCCATTCACACCGATCGATGTGGATGAACAAATCATTGCCAGAGTTCTTTTTTGATACAAAGTGCTTGCCAAAGCATATGAATCCCCAACACCACTCCTCGGCCCATATGCCTCGGCAAACGTATCTTTTTGACTGCGGAGGAGAAATCTCGTCCTGCAGCACTGCATGCACCGACTTGTGTGTAAGCTGACAGACGCGCAATGTTCTGTCAGGATGCACCATCAGTGCTGCAGCTGGTTAGTCGTTCGCTCGGTCCACCTGGAAGGTTATTGGATGGAAAAAGAGAAAAAAAATACAAAAACAAAACAAAAAACAAGCAAGCAGCAAAGCAATTACTTCATTAACATTAATAAACTTTGAACTTTTTTAATAAAAACCTTAACATTGCAAACCAAACATTAACTTCTTTGCTTACCTGTTTTTTGTTTTGTTACTTACCTCCCGAGGACAAACCTCTCCTCCCCATGGGACAATGTGCAAAGTGCAAATCGCACAGAGTTGTGGCGAAGTACATTACGCAATTTGTCCCAAGTGAAAGGAGAGGTTTCTGGCAGCCCTGTGTATTACGATCTCTCGAAACCAGATGTTTGGTTTCACACTGCATACTGACATATGCGGTGGGTCGAGCCCGCCGCACCGTATCGTCCAAAACAGACCTTCAGGGAATACCACAAGAGTAGCATTCGGCCTAGTAATGAACTGCGTCGCCATAGACTAACATGACTTCCGGGCCGATCGAAATTGCCACAGAAGCCACGCAGTAACGTAGGCATGCACTAGCGTTAAGTCAAGCACTTCCGGCGTAGGGGGGGACTGCAAAGTGTGACTTTCGCTAGGCATTTTGCCCTAACGCATCGCAGCAGTGTGAAATAGCACTGAGAGACCCTTGTGTGCCTACCGCTGTGTCTGTAGTTCCCTACTCTCTAATAGTGTACCTGCTCGTGGTACCTCTCAAAACACTACCCTAGGCATAGGCCAGGATGGTCAGGGCAGCGGGGACAATAAACAGTGGTGTCACGCCTTGTTCCAGCCCTGCTGCAGACACGACAACGTTTTCTTCGGATTCGGTGACCTGGGGTACTCGGAATCGGATAGGCGTAATGCCTTCCATGCAGCCGGCTAGTTGCATCTTGGGGTTGGGCCCGGACACCTCCTGGATACAGGAGTTCCATAGTGATCTGTCTCTGAAATTGTAGAAACGATCCAGTTCTCCCAGCCTTACTGTAGAGAACAAAGCTGTTGTAAACTGCCAATTGAATTAAATAAAAGGACACTTTTTTATACCAGCGCTTTGTTTTGCGGGAAAGTAAGTAGGGCGCTAACCTCTGGTCATTGAAGTCCACCCTTCCCATGTTGGTATTATACTCGTGGACGACAAGGGTTTTTTCAATGACCTCAGTTCGCCGTTGAATTTGGACTGTTGTGTCTGCGTGAATGGTGGACAGAAAGTAAACGTCCCTCTTGTCCTTCCATTTCAGGTCGTCAGCACTCAATGCGGCCCTCTGCCCCCGTTGAAGTTTGGTGGTAATGAGCCGTTGGGGGAAGCCCCGGCGACTAGGCCGCACGGTGCCACAGCATCGGATTCCTTCTAACTTTAAGTGCTGATAGAGGGCCACACTTGAGTAGTAATTGTCCACATAAAGATGGTACCCCTTCTGGAACAAGGGTGACGCCAAGTCCCACACAACCTTTCCACTGCTCCCCAGGTAGTCAGGGCATCCGACCAGCTCCAATTTGGAGTCTTTTCCCTCATAGACCCTAAAATAAGATGTATAGCCTGTATAGCCTGTGGCCCTTTCACAGAGCTTATACAGTTTCACCCCATACCGGGCGCGCTTGCTTGGGATGTACTGTTTGATGCCAAGGCGCCCGGTAAAACGTATGAGGGACTCGTCTACGCAGATTTGCTGTTCAGGGGTATAAGCATCTGCAAATTTTGATGATAGGTGGTCTATGAGGGGCCGAATTTTGTGGAGCCGGTCAAAAGCAGGGTGGACACGTTCATGACAGGTTTCGTCATCATTGAAGTGCAGGAAGCGCAGGATGTTCTCAAATCGTGTCCTGGACATGGCAGCAGAGTACAAGGGAACATGTTGTGATGGGTCCGTAGACCAATAAGACCGCAACACATTTTGTTTGATTAGTCCCATGTGTAAGAGAAGGCCCAAACAAATTTTAATTTCGGAAACTTGGACTGGTTTCCACCGAAATGGCTGGGCAAGGGGGACATTCAGATTGGCGGTTAGAAATTGTGTGGCTTTACGGTTGGTCTCTGCCACGATTAGGTCTAAGAGATCCTGGGTGATGAACAGATAAAAAAAGTCTAGGGGCGATCCTAGATTATCTGTCTCCACCTGGACTCCAGACTGGGCGGTGAAAGGGGGCAGTACGGGTGCGGCGGTATCAGGGGATTGCCAATTTGGATTTGCCAGCACCTCTGGTAAACTAGGGGTAGTACGGGCCCGTCTACTTGGTGGCTGCGACTGGGGTGTTACTGCACGTGCCACCGAACCAGTTTCAACTTCCATGCTGGTGCTCGCCACTTCACCAGGGTGTACGGAAGTACTGGTTCTAGGTCCAGGAGATGCTGTGCTGCTGGTGCCTGCCCCACCATGAAATCTCAGACCAGCACGAGCACCACTCTGCTGCCCTTGAGGCTGATCCTGCGCCACCTGCGGTCCAACGACATGGGGTGTGGTACTTCTGGCTCTAGCCGGGACCTCAACCTCGTCATCGCTATCGGTCAGTGAGCCACTGCTCAATTCAGGTTCAAACTCTGACCCAGATGATTCGTCGAATGGTTCGTCCCAATCGTCCTCATCCGACTGGGCCATGTACCTGAACACCTCATCATCGGAATACCCCTTTCTTGCCATGGTGGACTGCTAAATTTAGGGGGTATTCCTCTGAGACTACCCAGAAAAAAAGAGCACCTACCTAGCGAAAGGGAGTATTTGAGCGGTAGAAAGCTGTGATCACTGAGTTTTGATTAAAAAAAATCAAAACTGATGTTTACAGTGCACAGCTAGTGTACAGTGGTTTTTGCAGTGATCAGAAAAAAAAATTCTGTCACTGCGGTGGGGTGGGCTGAACGCAAGTGCAGGCGAACAATCAGACCTGATCGGGCAAACACTGTGTTTTTTAGTGGATCCTAGTGACCCTAATAGATCTGACTGCGATCAGTAATGATCACTTACAGATACTATATAGTAACAATGTTGATTAGCGACAGTGATGACGCTAATTAGTGACTGTGGTGCAGTGGGCTGAGCACTAACTGACACTAACAAAGGGGCCTAGCTAACTGGCCTAACTGCTAACACTAGTGATACTAAAAAAGTGACAGTTTTCACTGATCACTGTTTTTAGATCACTAGGATAGTGACAGGGGGGTGGTGGCGAGTGGGGAATCAGAGGCAATCAGAAACAATCACAGGGCAATCGCGGGACAATCAAAGCCAATCACGGGACAATCAAAGCCAATCACTGGACATTCAAAGCCAATCGCGGGACAATCAAAGCCAATCACAGGGCAATCGAAGCCAATCACGGGACAATCAAAGCCAATCACAGGGCAATCACGGGACAATCAAAGCCAATCACAGGCCAATCACAGGGCAATCACAGCCAATCACAAGGCAATCACAGCCCAATCACAGGGCAATCACGGGACAATCACAGGCCAATCATGGGACAATCACAGGCCAATCACAGGCCAATCACGGGACAATCACAGGGCAATCACGGGACAATCAAAGCTGATCACGGGACAATCAAAGCCGATCACGGGACAATCAAAGCCGATCACGGGACAATCAAATACAATTACGGGACAATTAAATACAATTACAGCACAATCAAATACAGTTACAGCACAATCAAATACAGTTACAGCACAATCAAATACAATGCACTGGGAAGGTGATTGGGGGGGGGGGGGGGGGGGGTCTGAGGGCGATCTGAGGGTGAGGGGGGTTGATTAGGTGCCCGCACGGGGCAGATTGGGTCCTGATATGATGGGTGGCAGACAGGGGGTGACCGATGGGAGATCAGTGAGTGATTACAGGGGAGAATAGATGTAAACAATGCACTGGGGAGGTTATCAGGAGGGGGGGGGGGGGGGTCTGAGGGCAATCTGAGGGTCTGGGTGGGTGATCAGGTGCCCCCAAGGGACAGTTTAGGGTCTGCTCTGATGGGTGGTGGTGACAAGGGGTGAAAGACAGGTGATCAGAGGGTAAGGCAGATGTATACAAGTGTATACAGTATACAGGGGGGTAGTCAGGGGGGATCTGAGGGTAGGAAGGGGTGATCAAGGGACCCTAGGGGGCAGTTAGGGACCTAATCTAAATAATAGCGTCGGCAGATAGTGGCAGGGGGTGATTGATGGGTTTATTAGGGGGTGCTTGGGTGTAAACTTGGGTCTGCTGGGGTGGTCAGGGGGGGTTCTGAGGGCTGGGGTGGGCGATCTGTGTGGCGAAAAATGGGTGTTTATGTGCTCACATAGAGGGTTGCCTCCTCCTCGGACGATCCGTGCGAAGATGCGTGCAGAGGAGGAGGAGGCAGCCTATAATACACTTTGTCATGTAAACAAAGTGTATTATACATTTCTATTGGCCAGATCGTAATTTTAAACCCCGCCGGCGCTGCTAATTGGCCGGCGGGGTATCGGGCAAGGTGGGCGGGACCTTTCGCCGCGGACAGCACGCGTCATAAATGACGCGATCGCTCCCCGGACACGCCTTAAGGACCCGCCGCCGTCAGGCGTATTGCGGTCCTTAAGGCGTCCACTTTGCCGCCGCCCATGGGCTGTGGGCACAGTCGGCAAGTGATTAAACCCCCCTAACGACCAGGCCAGTTTTCACAAATTGGGTCACTGCAGCTTTAAGGCCTCGTTGCAGGGCCACACAAGACAGCACACTAGTGATTCCCCCCCTTTTCTGCCCACCAACAGAGCTTTCTGTCGATGGGGTCTGATCGCTCCCAGGTTGTTTATTTTTTTTATACAAATATTTATTTCCTTTTTTTAAATAAATAAACCTATTTTTTTTCTAATCCCCCCTTCCTCTCTCCCACAGCCAGCCAATAAGTGCGATCGGCTGTCATAGGCTTCAGCCTATGACAGCAGATCGCTGTCTTGCTGCCCAGGGGGACAGCGCTGCCATGGATCGCATCGCTGTACACAGTAAATAGACAGCAGTTTTGCCATCTAACAGTCTCCTAGCGGTGATCACCGCTGGGAGGCTGATGATGGAGCGGAGCTCTGTCATTCAAGCGGAGATGCGCGCGATCTCCTGCAAAACACACCCACAGGACCATACGCAGATTGGCGTTAGGCGGTCCTGGGGCTGTAGCCGCGGTCACGCCCATCAGCGTGACGCGGTCCTGGAGTGGTTAAGTTTTGTATGGTCGTAATACTAGGAAAGTAGGAATACAGGAGGAGTTTTTCAAAAATCAGATTGGACCTGTCGGAAATTATCTATCGAGCCAACTATCCGCCGAAAAAACTCATGGTGTATTTCCCAGCATAACTGGCTCTGCAGAGTCTACCACCATAAACAATGGTCTCAAACATTGCATGGAACTGTTTAGGACTGGGCTTCACTATAGGAAGGCTTAACAGGCCAGGGATAGACCATGTACTGGATAACTATATAGTCTATAATCTGAAGCAATATGTGCAGCTGCACAACCACCTCCAAAGGACAGGCTATCATAAAAGGAAGGCTAAACACCCAAGGCCCATGTCTTCATTATGTGAAGGCTAAACAGTGGATCACCCAGCATTATAGGATAGCTAAACACCTATGGGATGGGTCATCTGTAAGGCAGGGCTAAAAAACAATGAAAGGGGGGCTGCTAAAGATGGGCTAAACACCCAAGGGATGAGCAATCACAAAAGGAAGGAATCCACAATTAAAAGATGGGACATTACAAAGACTAAACACCCAAGGGATAAGCCACCACTAAACATGGGCTAAGCACCTAGGGATGGTCCACCACTAAAGATGGGCTAAATACCCAACTAATGAGCAATCACAAAAGGAGGGCTTAACCCACACCCACAGACCTACCATTTGATAGCAGCACCTTTCCTTTATAGTCCCTGAACCTGTAGCTTAGACCAGAAAGCATTGTAGCTGGCTGTTATTTTAACCTAGCAGCCCATTCTCTTCTATGGAGAGGAGAGGATGAGGAGAAGGAGTCCTGCTGCAGCTCAAAGTGGGAACCACAATAGCAGTCAGCTGAGTGTTATCCAACATAGTGGACAATTTAGGAGAATAAACAGTCATTGGAGGACATTGTAAAACATGGTTTCAGAAAGGACATTTTCATGCTGACAAATTTTGAAACTTTACAGACATATACAAGCCTAGGAATACAATACAAGGAATACAATACAAGGAACTATTTTTGAGAGACTCCTTAAATTGTTATGACACTCCTAAATGCATTTTTGCTCTAAAACATTAAACCCAGTGAAAAAAAAACTGTCACTAAAAGGCATGTTCACACTCCAGAAAAGCTAATTGATAGCAATGTTATTTGCAGGTCAAATAATCAAATAGTCTTGTAATTGAAAAAAATGCTGTGCAAACAAAGTAGAAAACATTCTTGTTCTGCTATTGGCTTGAAGTTGTAAACATTTTTTTTTTAATCAGAAAACACTGTGACAATGGAGAGGTGGCTGATGAATGTTCAACACACTTGCAGCGATATGTGATAGATTTGTGCGGTCAAACAGACTGTTCAGGAAGTGAGTCATAATGCCAACCCTCTTCTGCCCTCTGCCAAGCTGAGCATGTGTATGTTTAAAAACACTAAATCAATCAAAATATAAATGAAATGCACTCGATAATTGTACAATCAGCTGAAGTCTTCCATGCGGTCCGATTAAATGTATTTTGATTTTCAGAGCTATATCAATCACTTTTAATCGATCAAACCTAAATGTTGGTCGAAAATAAATATCGATCAGTGTATGGTTTCTAAATTGTATTTCCTCTGTCCCAGAAATAAAGATTTTGATGACAATGATTTTGATGACTATGATGGAGCCACATCACTGTGTTGTCAAAGGTAGTGAGACAACTTAGCATTCATTTTCCCTCCTCACATTTGTGCTGCTGATTCAGTGTAATCGCCAGTGGAAAATCATATTTGAAAATAACCCTAATCTTTACGCAGGCTGGAAGGAGTGGCCTAGCAGATATTAGTCAGTAAATCACTATGCGAGACCATTGGCTGGGAATATTCACCATCATAGGGCAACTATGATAGTGTGGAATTTCAGCACTCACCTTTCGTGAACCTCATCCAGTAGATCAGCACACAGGCCACCAGCCCTAATGTACAGATCAGAGTCCCGACCATTGCTCCAACTATTGTTCCAGTGTTGTCTTCTCTCTCTGCAATCACACAGGAAGATGTCAGTGTATTTTCTAAGGTCATGGTAATTCCAAATTTAAAAAAAAAACAAATAAAATTTAGGTTTACTACAATCAATTCTTCAATTCTGAGGAGGCAAGAAAGAAACAGCCAGTGCTTAATCCTACAGATACCGACAATGCACCTGTGCACATGGTCAGCATTGTGGCTACCAAACTGAAAACCCTGGGCATCCGATTGGTTCAGCTGACCTGGCTCATTCAGACTTGGATTTAAACGGTCTAGAAAAGCTGCAACTACTCTGGTCCAAGTGCATCAGTTTCAGGGGGATAGGTAACGGTTGAATAAATTTGTTATTTCATAACTCATATTCATGTAAATTGCCCATATGCACAATACATTTTCTATCAGATTCAATCACTTTGATTGAACCAGTCACTAATCTACTGACCACTGCACAACTGTTCAATGAATGTCAAAACAAATTAAGGCCTCTTGCACACTACATGCGATTTTGAATTTTTTATACGATCCAATTTGTGATTACGATTAAAAAAAAGTACTGCATGCTGCTATGTTTTTTATCGGAATCAAAAATTGGATCGTATAAAAAAAAAACACTTACCTGGGGCTTCTTCCAGCTCCTGGCAGTCGATCGGTGCCCTTGCCGCAGCTCCTCTCCCTCCCGGCGTCCAGCGGTGAAGAAGCCGACCTCGCCAGGTCGGCTTCCGGGTCAGCTTCATGTGCGCTCCACGGCGCGGGTCACGTGGTGTAAAGGACGTCGTCTGGTCTCTACTGTGCAGGCGCAGTAGTTCTGCGCCTGCTCAGTAGAGACCCGATGACGTCCCTACACCACGTGTAAGTGCAATTTGTTTTTTATATCCTGCGCGAACCTTCCCTTTAAAGGAGTTGTCAGGCAAATGTTATTAAAATAAACGCTATTTACCGGGGGCTTCCTCCAGCCCCAAGCTCCCAGGACCTCCCTCGCCGCAGCTCTGCCCGCAGCCGTTTGCTGGAACTCCGACCCGGTCCCCGGCTCTGACGTCATCGCCGGGGACCGGGTCGGAGTTCCAGCAAACGGCTGCGGGCAGAGCTGTGGCGAGGGAGGTCCTGGGAGCTTGGGGCTGGAGGAAGCCCCCGGTAAGTAGCGTATTTTAATAACATTTGCCTGACAACTCCTTTAAGGCTTGAGACCCACTAGCAGTGCTTTTCTAAGTGCTTGTAATTTCAAAAAGCTCTTGCTAATGCAAAGCTATGTGTGTGTTCGCATTTGAGGGATGTGATTTCTCAAAAATCCGCCATAGCATTACATTATCAAGAGCTTTTCAAATCACAAGCGCTGAGAAAAGCACTGTTAGTGGGTCCCAGGCCTAAGGTTGTGTTACCCATTGGCCTGACATTTTTTGTCTATTCTCCGCTCACAGTAAAACTGACAGTGAACGGCTCCTGTTATATAAATAGGAATTGTTACCACTTGTCACTGTGCAAGGGATCCGTGGCACCCGTTGCAGTATGCGCGCCACACTTTTGTGCATTTACCAGTAAACCTAGATAGGCAGATGCGTTCCCCATATAGCCTATGGGGATCCTATGCACTGGGCAACAGCCAGACCATCGGAGTGGACATTACACTCTCCACTACCCCTGATCTGGCGAATGTGGAAACCAAGTCTTGGTGCGATCTGATCCAGAAGCACTATATGCTGTGAATGATGGATATGCGCATTGTAAGTTGTTGTTTAATTCTCTCTTTATGTATGATCCTTTATTATGTCCTTTTTATCTTTGATGTTTATTGCTCATTTTGGAAATTATTGGCACCCTTTCAAAATTGTGGATAAATAAGATTGTTTCAAGCATGTGATGCTCCTTTGAACTCACCTGGGGCAAGTAACAGGTGAAGCAATTAAAAAAAAAAAAAAATCACACCTGAGATAAATAGGAGAGAAGTTCACTTAGTCTGCATTGTGTGTCTCTGTGTGCCACACTAAGCATGGACAACAGAAAGAGGAGAAGAGAACTGTCTGAGGACTTGAGAACCAAAAATGTGGAAAAATATCAACAATCTCAAGGTTACAACTCCATCTCCAGAGATCTAGATTTGCCTTTGTCCACAGTACGCAACATGATCAAGAAGTTTGCAACTCATGGCACTGTAGCCAATCTCCCTGAGTGTGGACGGAAGAGAAAAATTGATGACAGGTTGCAACGCAGGATAGTCCAGATGGTGGATAAGCAGCCCCAAACAAGTTCCAAAGAAATTCAAGCTTTCCTGCAGGCTCAGGGAGTATCAATTTCAGCGCAAACTATCTGTCGACATTTAAATGAAATGAAACGCTATGGCAGGAGACCCAGGAGGACACCACTGCTGACACAGAGACATAAAAAAGCGAGACTACAGTTTGCCAAAATGTACTTGAGTAAGCCAAAATCCTTCTGGGAAAACGTCTTGTGGGCAAAGGAGACAAAGATGGATTTTTTTGGTAAAGCATATCATTCTACTGTTCACCGAAAATGGAATTAGGGCTACAAAGAAAAGAACACAGTACCTACACTGAAATCTGGTGGAGGTTCAACGATGTTTTGAGGTTGTTTTGCTGTCTCTGGCACTGGATGCCTTAAAGGGAAGGTTCAGGGAGGGTGGTTAAAAAATAAAAATCAATTTCCACTTACCTGGGGCTTCCTCCAGCCCGTGGCAGGCAGGAGGTGCCCTCGCCGACCTGGCCGGCTGCCTGGCCAGGTCGGGTCGCAGTACAGCCCGGCGGACGTCCGATGACGTCAGCGCGCCGGCGTGGGACGCAGAAGTGCCGGGCCTTGGAGCGCAGAAGAGCCCAACCTGGCAGCCGGCCTGGCCAGGTCGGGTCGGCCACCGGAGACCACCGGGAGCCCGCGGAGCGGCGGCGAGGGCACCTCCTGCCTGCCACGGGCTGGAGGAAGCCCCAGGTAAGTGGAAATTGATTTTTATTTTTTAACCACCCTCCCTGAACCTTCCCTTTAAATGTGTGCAAGGCATCTAAAATGTGAGGGTTACCAAAGGATTTGTAGGAGGCCCAGGAGGATGCCACTGCTGACACAGAGACAAAACAGCAATACTACAGTTTGCCAAAATGTACTTGAATAAGCCAAAATCCTTCTGGGAAAACGTCTTGTTTACAGATACGACCAAGATAGAGCTTTTGGTAAAGCACATCATTTTACTGTTTACCGAAAACGGAATGAGGCCTACAAAGAAAAGAACACAGTACCTACAGTGCAATATGGTGGAGGTTCAATGATGTTTTGGGGTTGCTTTGCTGCCTCTGGCACTGGGTGCCTTGAATGTGTGCAAGGCATCATGAAATCTGAGGGTTACCAAAGGATTGTGGGTCGCACTGAAGAGCTCAGTGTCGGAAAGCTGGGTTTGCGTGCAAGATCTTGGGTCTTCCAGCAGGACAAGGACTGCAAACATACGTCAAAAAGCACCCAGAAATGCATGGCAACAAAGCGCTGGAGAGTTCTGAAGTGACCAGCAATGAGTTTAGATCTAAATCCCATTGAGCACCTGTGGAGAGATCTTAAAATTGCTGTTGGGAATAGGCCCCTTTCCAATAAGAGAGACCTGGAGCAGTTTGCAAAGGAAAAGTGGTTTCAGTTTTTTTTTCCAAAGGGTGTGCAACCAAATATTAAGTTACAAGACCAGACAATCAACATTTATATCGCGCTTTTTTCTCCTGGCGGACGCAAAGCGCCAGAGCTGCAGCCACTAGGACGCGCTCTATAGGCAGTAACAGTGTTAGGGAGACTTGCCCAAGGTCTCCTACTGAATAGGTGCTGATTTACTGAACAGGCAGAGCAGAGATTCAAACTGTGGTCTCCTGTGTCAGAGGCAGAGTCCTTAACCATTACACCAAGTTAAAGGGACACTTAAGTCAAACAAAAAAAATGGGTTTTACTCACCTAGGGCTTCCAATAGCCCCCTGCAGCTGTCCGGTGCCCTCGCTGTCTCCCTCCGATCCTTCTGGCCCCGCCAGCAGCCACTTCCTGTTTCGGTGACAGGAGCTGACAGGCTGGGGACCCGAGTGATTCTTCGCGTTCCCAGACACATTAGCACCCTCTATGCTGCTATATGGTATATGATATATGCTATAGCAGCATAGATGGCACTATTGTGGCCAGGAATTCGAAGAATCACTCGCGTCCCCGGCCTGTCAGCTCCTGTCACCGAAACAGGAAGTGGCTGCCGGCGGGGCCAGGAGGATCTGAGGGAGATGGCGAGGGCACCGGACAGCTGCAGCGGGCTATTGGAAGCCCCAGGTGAGTAAAACTCATTTTTTTTGTTTGACTTAAGTGTCCCTTTAAGGGTGTCAATAATTTTGTTGAGCCCATTTTTGGAGTTTGGTGTGACATTATGTCCAATTTGCTTTTTTTCCCTCCCTTCTTTTGTTTTGGTCCAATACACACAATGGGAATAAACACGTGTATAGCAAAACATGTGTTACTGCAATACCTTTCTGTAAGAAATTACACGCATACACACAATAATGTGCAAAGGTTTTAGGCAGTTGAGAAACAATGCTGTAAACAAAGAATGCTTTCAAGAATGGAAGTATAAATCATTTACTGTACTTTCATTGATCAACAGAATGCAGCGAATGAACAAAAGAGAAATCTAAATCAAATCAATATTTGGTGTGACCACCCTTTGCCTTCAAAACAGCATCAATTCTTCTAGGTACGTTCGCCTAGGAACCTCCACAATGCTTCATTGTTGCCTGCTGACACTCATTATTGTACCACTCTCCAGTTCTTCAACGCACAAACTGCCTTTCTGCTATGGCCAAATATGTCAAATTTTGACTAATCAGTCAAGAGCACCTATTGCAATTTTTCTGCAACCCAGTTCCTATGTTTTCATGCATACTTGAGTCGCTTGGCCTTTTTTCCACGTCACAGGTATGGCTTTATAGCTGCAACTCTTCCATGAAGACCACTTCTGGCCAAACTTCTTCGAACAATAGATCGGCGTTCCTGGGTTTCTGACATTTCTGAGCTGATGGCACTACTAGACATCTTCCGATTTCGAAGGGTGATAAGCTTGATGTGTCTTTCATCTGCTGCATTGAGTTTTCTTGGCTGATAACGGAGTATACGAACCTCAATGTTGCCCATTTCTTTTTGCTTCTTCAAATAAGCTTGAACAGAACATTTTGAACCCCTGTCTGCTTTGAAATGTTTGTCTAGGTCAGACCTTGCTGATGCAGTATAACTACCCTGTTGAGTGCATTCAATCTTGCCACGACATGAAAGGGTCTTCCACAACCTCACCTAGGTAGCAGAGTTTGGCTGTTCCTCGCCCAGTTTTTAGCCTCCTACACAGCTTTTTCTGTTTCAGTTAATGAATGTATTTAACTTTACATATGACATTGATGATCATTAGCACCTGTTTGGTATAATTATTTTGTCATGCACCTGACTATAATCCCACAAAATCCCTAATTGTGCAAGTGTACCTACAAGAGCTGATGCTGGTTTGGAGGCAAAGGGTAGTAAAACCAAATATTGATTTTATTTTGGTTTTACTTCTGTTCGCTCACTTTGCATTTCGTAAATTGTTAGAGTGGATCTGAGCTGAGAACCTCGTCTCTGCTCTAAAAGATTAAGCACAGTATGAAAACAATCAGAGGGGAAAAAAACACTTTGTTACAATGCACAGAAATCCCCCCAAAAGCCCTGAAAATTTACTGGATGAACCCTCAGGGTGCAAAGGAAGGGTTAAAGCATCTGTCTTTGCCTGTACAGCAAGTGCAGGGCTGTGAGTTATTCCTACAGATTACACACTTGTTACACTCACCTGCAGCTAAATAAACAAACACAGCTCAGTGCAACAAATGTCTACAGTATTTCTATGTGGAATTAACCCATTTCAGTCTGTTCTTTTCAAGTGCTCGGGTCCACTTTAACAATAAACAATTATCTATATTTCTGAAAGCATTCTTTGTTAACAATATTTTTTCACACCTGCCCAAAACTTTTACACAGTACTGTGTACAGTGGAGGAAATAATTATTTGACCCCTCGCTGATTTTGTAAGTTTGTCCAATGACAAAGAAATGAAAAGTCTCAGAACAGTATCATTTCAATGGTAGGTTTATTTTAACAGTGGCAGATAGCACATCAAAAGGAAAATCGAAAAAATAACCTTAAATAAAAGATAGCAACTGATTTGCATTTCATTGAGTGAAATAGGTTTTTGAACCCTCTAACAATAAAAGACTTAATACTTAGTGGAAAAACCCTTGTTTGCAAGCACAGAGGTCAAACGTTTCTTGTAATTGATGACCAAGTTTGCACACATTTTAGGAGGAATGTTGGTCCACTCCTCTTTGCAGATCATCTCTAAATCCCTAATGTTTCGAGGCTGTCTCTGTGCAACTCTGAGCTTGAGCTCCCTTCATAGGTTTTCTATTGGATTAAGGTCCGGAGACTGACTAGGCCTTAATGACCTTAATGTGCTTCTTCTTGAGCCACTCCTTTGTTGCCTTTGCTGTATGTTTTGGGTCATTGTCGTGCTGGAACACCCATCCACGACCCATTTTCAGTTTCCTGGCAGAGGGAAGGAGGTTGTCGTTCAGGATTTCACGATACATGGCTCCGTCCATTTTCCCATTAATGTGATTAAGTTGTCCTGTGCCCTTAGCAGAAAAACACCCCCAAAGCAAAATGTTTCCACCCCCATGCTTGACGGTGGGGACGGTGTTTTGGGGGTCATAGGCAGCATTTTTCTTCCTCCAAACACAGCGAGTTGAGTTAATTCCAAAGAGCTCTATTTTGGTCTCATCAGACCACAGCACCTTCTCCCAGTCACTCACAGAATCATTCAGGTGTTCGTTGGCAAACTTCAGACAGGCCTGCACATGTGCCTTCTTGAGCAGGGGGACCTTGCGAGCCCTGCAGGATTTTAATCCATTGCGGTGTAATGTGTTTCCAATGGTTTTCTTGGTGACTGTGGTCCCTGCTAATTTGAGGTCATTCACTAACTTCTCCCGTGTAGTTCTAGGATGCTTTTTCACCTTTCTCAGAACCATTGACACCCCACGAGTTGAGATCTTGCGTGGAGCCCCAGAGCGAGGTCGATTGATGGTCATTTTGTGCTCCTTCCATTTTCGAACAATCGCACCAACAGTTGTCACCTTCTCTCCCAGCTTCTTGCTAATGGTTTTGTAGCCCATTCCAGCCTTGTGCAGGTCTACAATTTTGTCTCTGACATCCTTGGACAGCTCTTTAGTCTTTCTGTGGACAGGTGTCTTTTATACAGGTGACTAGTTAAGACAGGTGTCCTTAATGAGGGTGACTAATTGAGTAGAAGTGTCTAACCACTCTGTGGGAGCCAGAACTCTTAATGGTTGGTAGGGGTTCAAAAACTTATTTCACTCAATGAAATGCAAATCAGTTGCTATCTTTTATTTAAGGTTATTTTTTCGATTTTTCTTTTGATGTGCTATCTGCCACTGTTAAAATAAACCTACCATTGAAATGATTCTGTTCTGAGACTTTTCATTTCTTTGTCATTGGACAAACTTACAAAATCAGTGAGGGGGTCAAATAATTATTTCCTCCACTGTATATCATTCAAAAAATTTGCAGCTCTTTACTTTTTCCACATTTCGTTATGTTACAGCCTTATTCCAAACTAAATTAACCCTTTTCAGACCGGACGGCTCTAGCCCCTTTAAGACCAGAACTGTCCGTGCCCTTTTAAAGTGTAACCGAACTGAAGCTCGGGTAAAAAATCAGATACTTACCTTAAAGGAATCATCAGCCAAATCTAATTACCTGGGGCTTTCTCCAGCCCCTCGCAGCTGTCTTTCCCACGCTGACAGCTCTGTCCACAGCCACCAGCCTGGGGTCCCCGCAC
This sequence comes from Hyperolius riggenbachi, assembly GCF_040937935.1. Taxonomy (NCBI): domain Eukaryota; kingdom Metazoa; phylum Chordata; class Amphibia; order Anura; family Hyperoliidae; genus Hyperolius; species Hyperolius riggenbachi. The sequence continues at coordinate 208,795,108 of NC_090656.1, forward strand.
GGTGCAGAGGATGACCTCGAGGACGTCCTTACTGCGCCTGCATGAAGCGCCGCTGTAAATCAAGTCCACGTTGTCAGCGGCATACTGCGCAGTACGCCGCGGACAACGTTGGCTTGATTGACATTGGCGCTTCACGCAGGCGCAGTAAGGACGACCTCGAGGTCATCCTCTGCACCGTGCGGGGACCCCGGGTCAGCGGCTGCAAACTGAGCTGTCAGTGTGGTAAAGACAGCTGCGAGGGGCTGGAGAAAGCCCAAGGTAAGTAAATCAGATTTACATTAGATTTGGCTGATGATTCCTTTAAGAGAGGGAAGCTTCAGGATCCTATAGAGGCTTCCCTCGCTATTCCCTTGGTCCCCGGTTGCTGAGAATAGCCCCCGGAAGATTAGCAACAATGCAATGGTGTGAAAGCCATGCGTCACTTTTGGAGTAAACCAGGCACCACTCATCACCAGGCCAATACCATCTCTACAGTGAAGCATGGTGGTGGCAGCATCATGCTGTGGGGAAATTTTTCAGCGGCAGAAACTGGGAGACTAGTCAGGATCAATGGAAAGATGACTACAGAAACCTCCGGAAACAGCACCTGCTTCAGAGCGCTCTTGATTTCGGACTGGGGCAATGGTTCATCTTTCGGCAAGACAACGACCGAAAGCAAACAGCCAAACTATCAAAGGAGTGGCTTCAGGAGGACTCTGTGAATGTCCTTGAGTGGCCCAGCCGGAGCCCAGACCTGAATCCAATTGAACATGTCTGAAGAGATCTTGAAATGCACAGCGCACCAACGCTTCCCATCCAATCTAATGGAGCTTGAGAGGTCCTGCAATGAGGAATGAGCGAAACTGGATGGGTGTGCCAAGCTTGTGGCATCATATTCAATAAGACTTGAGGCTGTAATGAATTTAATCCATTTTGGAATAAGGCTGTAATATAACAATATGTGGAAAAAGTGATGCGCTGTGAATACTTTCTGGATGCACTGTGTTATTAATATTAATTTTAAATATTAGGGGCAGATTCTCCTACACTCTATATTGGCATTTGTTGGGAACAGGCGCTGTTTTATTGCTGCATATTGTTTCCTGACATTTAGGGAAGGTGCCATGAGAAAAACACAAAATGCAGAAATTCGCCAAAAGTGACAACAACCGCATGGCATCCCACACTATAGCGAGAGTTGCCACTAAAACCCCTTACCTAAATTTTCACTGGTATTCTTGTCACTCTTTTTGCAACAGGTATAATAGGGAAATGCCAGTATCTAATGCCATCTAGCCTTGGGCTCTCAGTTTAAAATTAGCCTAGGGCCGCCAGTGTAAAATTAGCCTAGTGCCACCAGTGTGAATGTATCCTTGGGCTGCCAGTGTGAATCTTGCCTAGGGCCCCAGTGTGAATCTTGCCTTGGGCTGCTAGTGTAAATCTAGCCTTGGGCTGCTAGTGTAAATCTAGCCTTGGGCTGCTAGTGTAAATCTAGCCTTGGGCTGCTAGTGTAAATCTAGCCTTGGGCTGCATGCATACACACACACATACTGTGCAATACTCACCTTCAGTGGGAGAATGTCATTTTGGCTAAATTTCCCTCTAATACTTTTATCCCATCAAAAACAAATAACAGGGTTTAATCAGTTTCAGCATGAGATTTATTTAGGAGTGTAAGTAGGAGTGCCAGAAATTAAAGCAAATATAAAGCGAACCTAAAAAAAAAAAAAAGTTAGACACTCACCTATGGAGAGGGAAGAGTCCATTTAGCCTTCCCAGGCCTCTCTTTGTGCTCTTGGTCCACCGCCGTACCCCCATGAAAGGTATTCAGCATGTATCATCTTTTTCTCACTTTTGCGGGAGAAAAAGTGTGTGTTTAAGGTCCGTACACACGCCGGACTGCAGGAAACGACGGGTCCGTCATCACCTCCTGCTGGGCGTGTTTTCAGCAGACAGTCCGGCGTGTGTACAGTCTGTCGGCAGACTGATACGGCTGTTCCTGAGTGATCTGCCGGGCGGATCGCTCAGAAACAGCCATATCAGTCTGCAGACAGACAGTACACACGCCGGACTGTCGCTGGAACGCCCGCCCAGCAGGAGGTGACGACGGACCCGTCGTTGCCTCCAGTCCGGTGTGTGTACGGACCTGTATGGTACAAAACATACAGTAGTTGTAAAAGATTTCCAAGAAATGTGATGGATCTATGAGAAGAATCAGACCAGCTGGCGTTATTTTCTGTGGCCAGTGCTTGTCCAGTAAGCCGTGCAATATAGGCCGCCATCTTTGTAGAAATGTGAGCTAACAGTGCCAGAGAAAACTTCGGCATGTTATAAATTAATCGGGAAGCTTATTGTATCACAGGGCTTGGCAAACAGACCGCGGGTCGCATTCCTTAAATCCTAACCTATTTTCCCCCTCCCTCCCTGCAGAGTTGCGATTGGGCGGCGGGGGATTTAAAACTCACCTCAATCACCGACTCCCGAGTCACGTCTCCAAGGCAACAGGGCGTCACATGACGGGACGTGCCAGCGTAGCTGGCAACGTGTAACACACTGGCATGTCACGTCATGAGAAGCCCTATTGCCTTGGAGACGTGACACAGGAATCGGTGATTGACGTGAGTTTCAAAACCCCGCCGCCCGATCACAACTCTGCAGGGAGTGAGGGGGAGAGGAATCTGGCCACCTGTTGGCGAGCCGGCAACAGCCTATGGGCTGTAGTTTGCCCAGTGCTATTCTGTCCTTCTGACAATTAAACTTGAAGTGATGAGGAGTCTAAAATGATATCACATTCCAGCAGAGCAGATCTGAACTAGATTAAACAAAATCATAGGTGGTTATTTATAACGGTGGCATTCACCTGATCACCAAAAGGGCACCGTTACTTCTGCAGAATTTTTCTGGTAACGAAAGAGGAACAAAGGGGCATAGCTTAAAGGAGTCATCAGGGAAAGTATAGTAAAATGAGTGGTACTTACTGGGGGCTTCCTCCAGCTCCAAGCTCCCAGGATGTCCCTCGCCGCATCTCTGCCCGCAGCCGTTCGCCGCAGGTCCATCCCGGTCCCCGGCGAGGACGTGAGAGCGACCTCCAGGTCGCTCTGTACTGCGCCTGTGCGAGTGGCGCTGTCAATCACCGCCACGTGGGCCGGAGCGGACTGCACAAGCGCAGAACTACTGTGCCTCCAGGGAGCTTGGAGCTGGAGGAAGCCCCCGGTAAGTACAACTCATTTTACTATACTTTCTCTGATGACTCCTTTAAAGAGGAACTGTAGTATAAGGTAATACATAAAATTGCTTGTTTTTTTTTTTTTACAATATCCTTACTAATAATATATAAGTGTCCTGCATCCTGTCCCTGTGTCAGTGCTTTTGTGCTACTGTGCATGTCCTGCACTGACAGCCGTTGAGACAGGACGCAGGACGGGCCAGGTGGTGGGTCGGCCGGGTGCGCGTGGCGTGACAGACCTAGAGCCCGTTTTTAAACGGGCTTAGGTCACTAGTACCTTTATAAATGATTTAGTCAGTGTTACCCATTGTAAAATACCCTTGCCTCCCCAATTTACATTCTGAAATTTATCACAGGTGGCAACAACTTTACTGCTGGCAAGCGCATCACTGAGGAATGTTTGTTTACCCTGTGTACTAAGGCAAGTAGAAATGATGCCTTGGAGAGGGAGCAATATTCCACATAGCTAAACAACCTAGGCTAAACATTACTGGGAGGGCGGGGCTACATACCAATATACAGCGGAATATAGATATAGGAACTGTTTCTGATGCTGAAACTACCGTAAAAATAATTTACTGCATTCTTCTATATGACACTATGGTGCCGCTTTAAATGAACGTCAGTTTTGAAAGTTTATCAGTTTCCTGTAATTGTCACTATTGCTGATAACTGTCGGCACTAAGTGATGATCACTATATTATAAAGTGGCGAATATTATGATGGTCACTGCAGGTCACAGTTCCAGCACAGTGCTGCTGCCTCGGTAAAATGCAACCATGCACCATCTGGAGAAGTATGATAGTGAACTTACCTGTAACTGTAAGGGTGAAATTTCGTGCAATCTTGTCATCTATAGATCTGTGGGTGACAACACAGCCGTATGCACTCCCATCATCCTCTTTCGTAGGATTTAATGTCAGGTGACTTGTGATATTAAAGGTTCCATCAGGATTAGTAATGGGATCAGCAGTGCAGGTCCCCTTCTCCAAAGCCTTACATCCCGGGGGACTTTGGCTGTATCGCACCCAGCGGATGGTCACAGTTTGTGGATAGACATTGGTCACGTCACATGTCACCGATTTCTCTGCGTCCTCTTCGATGGTAACATGTCCTGGTATGACTGTTACGGATGGCTGAGCTGTACAACACAAAACACAAGAACAGTTATCACCAGTTCAGCTGACGAGTTCATTCATGAAAGCTTTATAAATACAATAAATAATAATAATAAAGCTGTATCCTAAATTTCGTGACTCCTTTAACAGCCAGGGCAAGTCTGGCCTTTTCTACTTGTCCAGTGTAAGAAGTAATATGTTTCATTCTTTATACATAGCATAACTGTACACAGTAGGTGGAACTAGGGGGCCCAGAGAATGTTCTACATTGAGTTCAGTGGCTTACCTAGGACATTTGCTACCCAGTGCTGAGAATTAACAACTTCCCTACCGCAGGTTATTTTCCCCCTTCAAGACCAGAGCAATTTTCACATCACGCTCTTCCCATTCATTCACCAAGAAGTTTATCACTACTTACCACACAGAAATGATCTATATAATTTTTTTGCGGGACAAACTAGGCTTTCTTTGGGCAGTACTTTTTGCTAAGAATTATTTTAATTTATATGCATTTTACAGGGAAGAAGAATAAAAAAAATTGCAAAAATTCATCATTTTTCAGCCATTGTAGATTACGAATAAAATGTGCTATTGTAGATAAAACTGACATTTTATTTCCCATTTGTCCCGGTTATTACAACGTGTAAATTGTGTCCCTAGTACAATGTATGGCGATAATATTTTATTTGAAAATAAAGGTGCATTTTTTTTCAGTTTAGTGTTTTTTTTTTATACTATACAAATAATTAAAATACTTTATTTACAAAAGCAACAGTAATATACCCTCATGACATACATATTTGAAAAGTCCCTAAGGTAACTACGGTATTTATGTAGTTTTATTTTGGTAACTATGGGGTAGGTGTGGAAGGGGTTAAAAAAACAATAACTATTTAAAGAGAACCTAAACTGAGAAGGACATGAACCTCAAGAGAACCTAAAATGAGAATGGAAAACAGGAGGAAAACAACAGCTCCGGTACCGGGTCCCGTATCTTCCTCCAGTTGCAACCAGTCTGATGCAAGTGAAGGGCGCCATTTACGTATATATCTCCAGCAGCCGCTGGAGAGATATACGTAGAGGGTGCACTGCACTTGCACAGACTGGCCGCAACTTGAGGAAGTTACGGGATCCGGTACCGGAGCTGCAGGCAGCGGAGGATGGTGGCGTGGAAGAGGTCCGTGCGCATGGGGCTGGAAGAAGCCCCAGGTATGTATAAAAAAGTAAGAATCTGCGGTCTCTGGTTTACTTTTAAGAAAGAAGGATAGGCCATCAGGCAGACTATGAAAAATCATCCTAAAGAGGAGTACTTTTAAATGGAAAAGAAGGGGTCTTGGGACTTTATAGGGGCATAAAATATCAATTGTGATAATTAATTAATGTGCTGGACATCTGGAACCAAAAAAACAGTAAAAAAAATGGTCACTGTTAATACAAGATAACATTTAGATCAATAAATGTAATCATGCAGATTCATATAATACATACAATACATTACTAGATATTGTAGCATCACCCAAGGGAGATCGGGAGACTTCAGCGACCACCATGGGGAAAGCACCTAGAAACAGCGCAATAAGCACTTCTGCTTAGCAAGTTTGAAAAATTTCAAAAGCTAGGTGTCTTCCCAAAGGCTTTGTAATCACTCAGAGACAACACGCAAGTGCATTAGCCTGAAGTTTATAAAACTTCTACATATCCAGCGCGTGACACTAGCATGTATCAGTATTTAGACCAATCATTGAGCACATACACCAAAACATAGACCAAAAATATTATGATACACTAGAGTCTGCAAACACCTGGTTGAAACAGGATGAAACCAGAATATTAAAGTGCACCTCCAGACTAAAAAACTACTCAGCAGCACCGAAAAGGCTTGGTGTTTCTTTAACAGTTTCACAGCATCAGAACTTTGTTTTTCTTACCCAAGCCTCATTTTTAGCTGCACAGAAGAAAAATGCCCGGGCATTTTCCCCCTTATGCTGTGCAAAGCATGATGGGATTTATGATATTGTTGTTCCCCTTCTGCTGTTTTGGCACCAATTTGTTTTTTTTTTATTTTGAATTTGAGATTTGAAGCCTAGCGCGCGCGCGCAGCTGGGAGGGGTGATCAGAACACAGGACAGTTGGAACTGTGTCTCATGCTCCCTGTCACCTCCTATCAACCAAAAAGATGGCTGCCCCATGAAATCACAAACATTTTCCTGTGCTTTTAAATCAGGGTGGGTAAGAGATATTACCTATCTATTTTAATTAACATAACTAATGTAACTTAATGACAGTATGTTTGTTTAGGCTGAAGTTCTTTAAGCAAGAAGCATATGTTTTCATGAACTTCAGTAGCCACTCTGCCATCTGCCACAGTACATTGTGATAAATTGTACTAACCCCATTGCCATCATATTTGAGAGTTAACTTTAATCCACAATATTAATGCAGTCACACATCCTCCATACAGGTTACATATGTATCACACAGATCCTTCTCTGATCGAATCTAATCAGAGAGGGATCTGTTGCCTGGCCGTACACCGCAGATCGATTTCAGCATAAAATCGATCAGATATCGGCCTAGCACTACCCCCTGTCTGCCCCCAAAAGTGTCCCCGTAGGTGCCCGTGCTCCTATCATGACTCCTAGTCTTCTCCATTGTTCAGTGTGGCCACAAGCACCTGTACAATGTGGCACCAGGCATGTTAGTGATGTCACTCATATGCGCTTGGTGCCACATGGTACAGGTGCACGCGGAGACATTGGACACTGGAGGAGGCCACGAGTTGCAGTGTCGGACAGGTAAGACTTTTACACTGCACATGGGCAAGGGGGGAAACTTTTACATTTGCGGGG